>NW_026865365.1:0-139748 GCF_026571515.1 Ruditapes philippinarum | reverse complement strand
TTTTGACATTGATGTGTCACCTAAATATGTTTCACAAGAAGATTTGAGTTGTTCTCTGCTAAGCTCGATGGAATTCAAGTAATGACATGCTTTCAAGACAAAAACCACTTGTTTTGTTGCATATACCAATTGCGTGATTATTGATTTTGCTAGGCAGTACACTAAAACTCTTATCACGCTTTCATTAGAGGAGTTTTCAAAAGCTTTTTTATTAACTGTTTTGTATATACATTTGCAATTTATGTTGAGACATAATAATAAATAAATGTTTTTTCCACAAGATATTGCTGTAAAGAATAAAGTGCTAAAATTGTTAAGCAATGTTCTTTTCAACCTTGTTTGCAGGACATACATGTAGAGTGAAAGAAAGAAAAAGGAAGATAGGAAAAGCGAGGTTACACGAGTGCTTTATATTTTGGTAAGATGTGGTAATTGGTCCGATGCCTTTAATGTCTTATATACTATGTTTTATGTTTATGCTCGAATTGATATTTTATTGTTGGTCATTTGTTTATGAAAAGTTTATCGATCGTTTAATCGGGATATTTAATTAATGGCAAAGGCATTAGGTTAAACGATCATGAGCAGGCCAGCACTGAGACACATGACTTTGGATTCCTGGCACAATAAGGCATATACTTAAGCGTACCTGTTTTGTCACAGTATAAAACGATTACTACTAGTACGGACGTAGTGTAATTTTCGTGCCTTTAATTTTCATCAACTGAACAGATCTATCTAGGTAGCATTTTATTCTGTTCTTCTAAAATTATTCAGAGAACAGCTGACCATTCATTTGCAGCCATTTTACGCGAGCGAAAACCTCGCTTGTTATACTCTTGTCACAAAAGCTTTTGTCTTGGAAATGCAATCAATACCTACTATAATTTGCTCCTTCTAATAGAAGTTATTCAATTTTGGTTTTCGGTGAAAAGCTTTTAGTATTGTTAGTTAAAAAAGTTAGATCGATGCGATATCACAGTTTATATATTTTTATCAGATATCTGATCATCTAGAAAATCGAGAAAGAAAATTAAAGAGAAAAAGAGCGAAATTCGAAGCAAGTTTTAAGTACTTTGTTCTTCCTACACAAATGTAGCAAAAGATTTAAATGTCATTAATAAATTCAATTATTTTGTTTTTTATTAAGGGACAATATTTTTCCACATTTAAAACATTAAGATCTTCAAAATTCAAGTGACGTGAATTTAAGTGACATGTGAGAAAATAATATGTAAGATATATAGAAAATGAATAATAAATGTGTTGATTCCAAGAGAACACCCCTTTTCCAGATTTTTTTCCTTAACAACAGCGGATGTCAAGTTCCGTGTGACAGCTGTCGAACTTCACCTCAGTGTTGTTATATTTCTTTCGTGCATCGGGTCAGCGATTTTTTTTATGTATTTTGTTGTTTTCGTTACCAGGAAGAGAAGGAAAAAAAGCTATTGGGTCTGTTTTTGAGTGTTTTCAATATCTTTTGGATTTAGATAAAACACTGTAGTTCGGATAAACAATGAATTTGACACAAATTTTATTCAACAATGAGAGAAAAACAAAACAAAACCAAAACGACAAATAACATTGAAACATGCTCGAAATAACTGAGATTTGCAAAATCCAAAACAACCCTTCGTTCGTCCACTCTAGGAATTTTCGCACGCACTGTATTTCTAGTGCACTTCAAGATTCCAAGCTTGCACATTACATAACATTGTATTAAAAATATATAATAATGTTAAAGCGCACTTTTCCAGCTCTTAAATCTAAGTATTATGCATACGTTTTTATAGAAGATTTTCGTCGGCATGTGATATTATAAAAATTCATATTTGACGTTTGTAATGAAAAAAGAAAACACATCAATAAAAAATAACAACAACTACAAAAACAATGAAACAAAAAATAAAAAAATAAAGAAGGTAAAAAAATAACCAAAAACAACATTGGTCTTATTTTTATTTTGTCACGCTAAATTAGATATTGATCACTCATTATTCTTTAAATTGTCATCAGCGGAATAATGTTTTGCAGAAATAATGAGCGGTCAGCGCTTAAAATTGATAAATGATTTAGAAATAATTACTGCGCAAAATTATATTGTCTATAGGAATTATGTCTTGTATCAATAGGCAATCTGTGCAATGTCTAATTTTATACGAAATTCAATGCTGACACACTAATCGCTCAGTTAGATGATATAAACCAAGTCTAGTTATTAGTCTGAAGCATTGGTAAATACACATTATGACTATAATAATATTATTTTAATTGGGTGGAAGACTACACGCATATGGCTCCAAAGTTCTTATACTGACAGATCAATTTGGTTTGATAATGAAGTGTGTATGAACTGTGAAATAAATAAGTTCAGTATTTCGGTCGTGTATTCCTGACAATGTATCAGAACTTTATGAACAAGTTAAATGTTGATGCTGCACATCAAAGACGCCATCAAATGATGTGAACAGTCAATCAGCATTGAAAATCGTTATCTATAACTGTTGAAATCCGAAGCACAAATCATTTTTTCTCCATGTTCTTGGTATGTTTTCGTTGTTTAATAATTAAGTTGCATATTTTTGTGAAAAAGTAGAACCTAATGCATAAGTTCACAAAGTGATGTTATGTCTGAAATTCTGAAAGTTTGTCTGTTGCGACAAAGATTGAAACGTCTAGAAGAAGCAAAATAACTTGGACAAGTAAAATTGAAATGATTGGTATACTTAAAATAAATTCAATACAATATGTGCTGAGAGAATATGTCCATTTAAATATTTGTACGATGATTTTGAGGACGAACTGTTCTGCAGTGATATCCCCTTACTGGCCGTAGCGAAACCGGTGCGCAGAATTTGGCGTACTTTCGTAACTTCTTAACGGTCGCCTCTCTGATAGTTGGCGTGGTTTAGGCTTTGTAACTTGTAATTTAATGATTCGACAAGTGATATTGATCAAGGTTGTCCTTGTTCCCTTCCGCCCCGTTAACGAAGACTAAATGCTAGCATATGGGGCATCATATTAAATTTGGCGACAATTTAAGGCTGACACTGCTTCAGTTCTCTCAACGGTTAAGTTTTAGAACGATCGATTATAGACTGGCTCATTGGCACCTAAATTTTTATGTAGATGAATTTAGATAATGATAAAAAGAATAATTATTATGTTTTTCAAACATGGCACAATCACTTCAGTTAAACGTTCATTCTAATCCCTTCAAGCTCTGTGACATGTTGTACATCAGAAAGGATACATATCTGCAAGGTGTGAATTATTTTATTTCATTGTACAATCAGTTCAAACAAACAAATAAAAATGTTCGCTCACTCACTGTGTCACAAAAGATTTTTGACGTGTTTTTATATTCATTTAATGCTTAATAATCTGGACTATCAAATATTGGTATTTTACACATTGATACATAGGTATCATAACGTATAATATATATTGCAATTTTTAATCCCTTAAAGAAAAGTAATCCCGTTTGTTTGAACTGTTTTTGTCTTTATATTAATAAAATATGAATAATGTAATTTATTTAGATGATTCCCGGGATGTCTTTCCAAGAATATTCTATTTTGAATATTTTTTTGTAGCTCCAAGAATATTTTATTTTATTATTCATTAAAATTTAAATCATTTTACCAGAAATAAATTAATCAAACTATGATCAGGGCCCTTTGTAAATTTGAATATAACATTCTGCTTAAAACTAGGAAAATTTAAACATTACAGGCATTACATTAATATCTAATTTTCAAATAGTTACAAACATTTTCACTGAATTTAATTGTCTACTTTCAGTTTCATTGGGTGTGAAATTGTAAAAAATAATAAATGGGTTTTCACAAATGATAAGTCTTATTATCATATTTCATTGAATAATGGAATAATTATGGACATCTTAAAATTTACGAACGTAAAAATACCGAATCACAAAGCAATTTTACAAAAATATATTATCAAAACAAATAAAATTTCCCCCCCAAAACATTAACATTTTAATATTCAATTTTTTAAATTTTCTAAATCTAAAAAAAAAAATTTTTGTTTTTGAAAAAAAGCCCTCCCCGTTAGTGGACTCATAGTTTTTCCTTTATCATATTTTTTTTAAGGGTTTTTTTCCCTTTTTATACTTTTTTAAAAAGGTTTTTTACATTGTAAAAAAATCATGCTTTTTAAATTTCATTTCCTTGGGGAAACCCTTCCCCTTTTTTACAATGGTCCTCAAACCCAAACCTCAACTTATTTGGGAACGAAATTTCTGAATTTTTTCCTTTTTCAGTTTATAACAAGATTTTTAAAAGTTTTTTTTTGAAATTTTTTTAAATTTATTTTTAGTTTTATCTTTGGGGAACATATCCAAAAAAACATTTTTATTTCATATTTCCAGTTATTTAATTTTTTCCATGTTTACATTTTTTTGATTCATAAGAAAAACACTTTTATTAAATTTAAAAAAATTTTTAAAACCCCCTTTTAAAGGGGCAAAAAACTCATACTTTTAAAAAATTTTATCTTTTTTTTCATTTTTAACTTTTAAATCGCTTTGTTTAAATCAAAACATTTTTAAACCAAAGCCCTTCTCTTTTCTTTAAATATGTGAAAACTTTTGGGGGCCCTTGATCTTTTTCGGAAAACACATGGGAACTTTTTGGACTTTAAGGGGACATTTTTAAACCCCAAAAAAATTTTAAAACGAAACGACGACCCATGATGTTTAAAAAAAAACTCCTACACCCAAAATTTTTTAGATTTGGGGTTGGGGGAAAAATCACATAAAAAAATTTAAGGGATATCAAATCACATTAAAGCATATTTTATTCTTAGAAAAATGGGGAATATTTTTTTACTCATTTCCCATTCGGAAACTTTTCTGTAAGGGTAATTTTTTAAGTTTTTTTCATAACATGTACTTTTTTGTTACATTTGCTTAAAATTAAAGACGTTCATGTTCTTTGAGACATACAAAATGTTTTTGTTTTTAGATTGTAAACTATTTTATTGCGTGCTTGGGAAACAGAATTTTAAAATGGGAAATTCTATATATGTTTTCGGATGATGCTCTGAAAATCAAATAATGAATACATTTATCTCTCAGTTGCAAAAGTAGTCAATACAAAATAAACGTTTTTTTCCAAAACAAGTAACAAGTAAATTTAATGTAAAGAGTAAAAATATTTATGTTGTTTGTGCACACATTGTATTTGAATTATAGTTTATATCTTTTCATGACATGCCTCATACACATATAACGTTTTTGAGTTATCTCAAACTGAGTTAAACAACTAAAGTGTCATTTGTTAAATTAATTAAATCATGCCTATGATACATTTCTTTCTTGTTACTATGTCGCAGAATTCTAAGAGATTAATTACATTAATTCCAGTTTGTTTTCTATGAGATCCGAGTTTCTAAATACATAAAAGACAATAATTATAGTTCTTGGGAGGTAATAATAGAGAAATTATATACTTAATGTCTGTGAAATCTCATATTAGTCTGCTTGTATCATATCAATATATAAAAATACGCCTAAATATCATCATTTCAATAACTTTTACTAGTTGGATGGATGTCAAAAGATAGAAAGACTAGAAAGATTTTTTTTTAAAGAATGTTTTAAACCAAGAACAATTTTTCTATCTAGCTTGAGGAGGTTAGGGAATACATGATAAATTATAATTAAGGTAGTTTCTCCAACAAAACACAAAAAGCAACAAAAAAATAAACAACAAACAAACAAACAAACAATTTAACTTGATAGAAACTCGTCGTATAAATTGAAAAAGCTTCATACAAAACACATTAAAAGAATGTAAGTTTATTATGTTTTTGACATTTTACGTTTAAACTAATATAGCATTTACTTGGTTAATAGTTGCAATAATTTACTAATAATGACATCATTCTAAGTACAGACATTTTAAAATTTAATGATGATTTACATTTACATTGACAACTTAAGTGATGGGTAGATTCAAAAGAGAGTCAAGGACAGTGTTACCTCTCAAATTACTAGTATTTTCTACCTGTAGCTTAAATTACATTATATATAATGATTATGTTATAAAAAACAACAACATATATACCATACTTATGTCGCAGCCCACTCTAGCTATAAGGAAAGGGTGCTGCTAATAGGTTCTGAGATTGAGGTTACTGTAAAAGTACAGACACGCGCTCTCAGAAAATATTTGTGATCAAAAACAATATGAAGTCTGGTTCGTGCCATGAAAACCTTCAGTACGAGTGCAAATACAAAATAATGACAAATGGCACAAAATCATGAATGGAAAAATGTAAAATAACAAGTGTGGGATCAATACAGACATTCATATTAACCTTCATATATAAAAAATACCTAAATATAGAGACACGGTCTCAGAAAATATTTCTTGCTCGCGCCAGGAAAACCTTTAATACGAGTGCGCATACGTGAAGGTACTAATTGCGGAAATAGAATATTTAGGATTGAGGCCCGTACCAGTGGTTAGTATACACTTGTTAATAGATGAATGAATGAAAAGAATGAATGAAAGAATGTATGAATGAATGAATTAGTAAATGAATAAATGGATGAAATATAGGAAAAGGGACACAAATATAGGACTTAACAAAAATATACAGTAACAAATACAATACATAACATAATCTACGGAGTACAGTACGACACATACATTGACAAACAGCATATAACATTAACACATCAATATGACCCTGCGACACTCACATAGTATGTTTACATTGCTATGAGGCATTTACATTTAAAGTAGAATAACATCACGAATGAAGATTTGATTTTTTTTTGTTTTTGTTTTGAAACAAAGGAGAAGAAGCTTAGGAAAAGACTTAAGCCGCCGACAACAAAGTACAACAGAGATACATAAAGGGAAAGTTTTATTAGCAGAATTACGATAGTAATACATTAAAAAAAAAACTGAAAGACGCAGACGACAAATGTTACAGCAATGACAAGTAATGTTTCTTGAATGTCGATAAATCTCAATTTTAAGGCTAATTATTTGCTCGTTATGTTTTTGAGAAATATTCTAAGCAAAATAAACGTTTTTATTTTACACCTTATATTAAATAAAACCAATCCACTTTCAGCATATGCATCCGATGATCCGACAGAAATCGTTATTTGATCAAATCTTATCATTTTAGCCTATTGTTCATTTCCAGGATCAAAAGATTCATATAAAATCTATATCACACCCAATATAGCGTCGTTTCCATTTTCAAAGTCTAAACGGTTCATATCAAATCCATATCGCACCTACTAACCTTGTTTTCATTTTTTGAGATTCCAAAATCATTATCAAATTCTTGTAACTTAAGTAACAAAAGTCTGTCAAAAATGTCAGATAATGGCGGGGTGAAATAAAGAGGCCATTATACATGGTTAAGAAAAATACTCATTGTAGTTTACTCCTACACAGCTGCAAAAGCTATATCAAATTTGGCTAGCCCCTCGTCCAAACTGTACTCGAGGAATAGAATTTAGTAATGTATTATGTGTATTCAACAATGGTAAGTAACCTTATAGTATCTTTTCGCTTCAAACAATAAATAATTAAATATAAGAAAATACAATAGATGTTGAAAAATCGATTGTTTTTACAAAACTAAACCGTTCTTTAGATAACATTCTAGTTTTGGCCTTTATTTGACGTTATTCCTTTTTATATGGTGATTAAGTATTAAGGTTGCGTTTATCATGGCACCATTAAGACCTGATAATCAAATACAGGTACGCATTAGCATTACAATAAGTGTCTGCATGCCACAGGCTACATGATACATAGACAATGATTACACTAAACCCCGCTTTACATGAGATAATTACAGAAAATTTCTGATGATCAATGTTCTAATGAGACCACGTTATCAATTAATTATTTGTTGCACGAATACTGAATACGTCTTGTCTCAATATTCTCTCAATACTATCAGATTGTTTTTCTAGAATCGTAATATTTCTATGGATTAAATAGTAAAAAAACAAGAATAAAGATCAACAAGGCAAAGGCACGTTCACAGGACGCGGTCCCCGACACACTAAAAAAATACGTTCAAGCGCAAACAATATAACTTAAGAAATTTTATGGATATCTATATTTAGAATTCATATCACATGTTCAATAAGTACATAAACGAAAATAATAAATCTACATCCAATATGCTGGTGCAAAGAAAAAAAAGATTCATATATATAATGCAGCAATCCAATTCAATAGAACCATAGTCTTGAACATGATTGCAAGTTAATTTTTGTTTTGAAATCGCGTCCACCACACTGTCATTCAAAATATTCACGGCGTCATATGGTACGGGAAATATGTCAAATTGATCTATCATTTTATCTTATTAAACATTTTGCTGCCATTTATTTGACAGCATTGGACCCCATTGCATGCCGTTAGGAAAAATATGTTGTTTGTAATTTCAAAAACACGTCAAAAATGATGTATGATTTTCTTGGAAATAATGCAGTTATAGAAATCTAAATGAAAAAATATTTTTGAAAATTGCCTTAATCATACTACTTTTGTGTCTCTTTTGCGTGCGTTTATATCACATGCTCTGAATAAAATCATTAAGCATAAACATGTATCAGATTGTTTGCTTTCATTTCAAAAAGAAAGATTTTAGTGTCATGCTTTAAACTTCCTTGCATGTAGATGTCTTTAAAATTGAATTGTAATAAGTCATTCCTGTTGATTATGAAAATAATATAAAAAAAAGTCTATTGGCGACCTTCTATTTACCAATTAAATGGGAAAAAAGGAATTTCAAACAAAAATACCAGTACCTTACTTATTAATTAGATTTTACTACGCTGTAATGATGCCTGCCTTCAATAGAGAAAAGGCAGTAAAAAGCATATACAATGTACAATTTGGCATTACACTTATGTCAATATTTAATGTGTAATATAATGATTAGTACCCCACTAAAACTGTTTTGTTGTGATTTTCAGCTTTTTTGACAGTTAAGGGTTACAAATAACATATGTCACTAAAAAGACATATTGATTTAATATTCAATGTTTTGCGTTGTTTCATTTTGTGGCGTTTATTTTGTTGAGGCGCAGCAACTTTATGAACTTCATGTCAATAGTCTAATGTTATATATGGAAAATAGCCTCGGTGGTTAAAATAATTTTTTTTCAAAAAGAGGAAGAAACTAAAAGAAAAGGAAGACACTGCTTTCAAATTTGAATCAGTTCTTTGTTATTCTAAAACCCTTATAACTGTTAAACCTTAAAGCTAAGAGAACACGACGTCAGAAATAATTTCGAACTCTGTATTCAATTTTTATTAACCTTAAGTTTATGAAAAATCATGTGAAACACAGGGCAATTTGAGCACCACATGACAGGGGAAAAAAGCATTTTTATTGAAGAATCTGTTGTAAACATTATACAGACATTCATTGTTACTAATATGCAAGTATACTTGGAAGAATTACCAAACTCGTTCTTCTTTTATATACACACATGGAATAAGAAAAAGCGCTTGGAAATGTATTTTCAAAACTTCATAGCTACACATTCGATGAAAAAACAGCACAGGAATTTTTATGTCTACATGTATGAGTTTTTTGCAAAACGATATATTTACACACTTTTTTCATATTTATTCATTATTAATGCATTTTTGTATAAAATTGAAAATCATGTGTATCGATGTTCTTTTCCCTTAACAGATCAAGTACAATCTCCTTTTAAAATAATTTCGTCTTTTTAAGTTACCCTTAAACAAATAATCTTATTTATAATGAATATTTTGGAAAAAAACTTTTCCAAGGGCATCTAATATTTCCCTTTAGGGAAATTTAAAAATATTAGAAAATTTCTATTTTACATTTAAACAAAATAATTAAGCAAAATTTTTCTCTTCAACTAAATACCCAATCCCCTTTTTAAAGGGATTTTAATTAACATTGTTTTAGTCTACATAAAGTTGAAATTTTTCCTGAAAAACGCAAGGGGAAAAAAAATATAATTAACTTTCCGAAAAAAGGGAACTAAACAAATAAAATTTTTTTTTAAAAAATAAAAAGGGTTTTCATTTTTAAAAAATCTTTTCTAAAAAAACAAAACGGGCAATTTTAATCCCCAAATGAAAAAATTTTATTTAACAATGTAACACAAAAAAGTGTTCCCGCTCGACATCTTATAAATGTGAATCGCCATTACATACTTGCAGAATTATGAAAACAAATCTTAATATGCATTTATGTTAGTGACAATGTGCATAAAGCGTAGCACAATTACAAATATTTGTGTATTTATTAAGTTTTTGTCAGAGAAATGCCACGATGACACTTATTTCTATATCTCTTAGTCATTTTTTTTGTATTTCGGGTTAAGAACACACAAAATAGTCAAAATAGAAACGATAAAGGAGGTTGTTCAACACATCAAGGCAAGATTTACAATGTTGCAGTCTTGATTTGATTGAGTTTTTGTACGACAGTTTTTTATAGCAGTTAACGTACACAAAGACATACTTTTGCAATAACATAATTAAACAGGTTTTGAACGTAATGTATGTCGTAATTGTAAACTTTGAAAAATGAAAAATATTTAAAGCAGTTCAATCTTAAAATTTAAACTCATGTCCATCAGAAAATGTCTTATAATTTCACTTTTCCCTGATTAATTACGTTCATTTTATCTAAATAATAAAGACAATAAAACAAATCATCATTGGAAATTTCGGATCCAAACCTTATCTTATTAAGTTAACACCAGACGGGAAAAACGGATGCCACAAGAAATCTAAACTTCCATTATTTCAGAAAGCAATAAAAGCTACTGAATCGAAATACAGTATCCAAAGCGTCTTATACTGTATTGATGTCCCACCTATATATAAGTGTTTCATAAGAACTATGCTCAGCTCGATAGATTTTCAGATTATGCCACATAAAATGGAAAAAGGCGGATGATTTTTTTTCGGTAAAAATATCAAATACATATAGTCTTTATCTTTATTGTTAATGAAAATTGCTTTTGTTTTCTACATGAGACCAAAGAATGTTTTTTATTTATGTTGTTTATAAAGCCATTATAATTGACACTCGAGTATTCATAGATAATCAAGTAAAAATACCTTAACAAATTCGAGCATATACAACTAAATTTATAGACAAATGTTCCGACAAAATTGCTTAAATCTGCTGTCGATTTGTGTTTCTAAAAATTAAGAACAAAATCTGTGTCAACATTGCTCAAAGGATATCCAATAGTATTCCAACCATATTCTAATATAAGTAACAAAATTTAATATGTGTTCGTTACTTTCGATCTGAATCATTCACTACAGCTCTTGTCTGAGGAATGTAACCTCTACCAATTATACATTATCACTTACTGAAAGCCAATTTTTAAATGTTTAGTTTCCATGAAAAAAGCTTTTAGCGTTGTCATATTATATATTTCCTGAGATAAATGCGATTTCCAATTTCATATTGTATATCAGACATCTAATATTGGCGTGCGCTCCATCCACTCATTCTAGAATTGTAGTAAAAGTCTTGTAAAAATCAAATACACACTTAAAAAATGAAAAGAGAACAACACAATGAAAAAGCTAAATATGAAAGAAATAGAACGTTAAAGACTTCTTTTTCATAAATTATTCGTATTTTATTACCATTACCACCATTAGTTTCAATGGAAGTAAGACAAAATTTGACAAATGATTGTGTTATAGTCAAGGGGCAGGACGTGAAGTGGTTGCACACTTGGTTCAAGCGAGCGAATTGGTTGCAAACTTGACAAAAATGGCGAAAACGGCGTGATTTTTTTTGAAACGGGTGAACAAGTTTTGCCAGGCAAGTGGGTTTCTTTGTTATTTTTGAAGTTTATTAGTATGTCTATTCCATAATGCAATAATATATGCCACACTCAGTTAAAGGTTTCAGCATCCTAGATTCTGTTTTGACGAAGTTATTGAAGATATAAACTGATCACGTAGATATTTTGAAATTTGACATATGACTGTTCTGGTCGGTTTTTTCTCCTAATTTATTCAAATTTGGAAGTTTTAAACTGCATTTAACAATAACAAAATATGTTTCTGTCAATGCTGTAAAAACGGTTTAGTTCGCAAGTCCGAAGATAACGTTCAATACACAAAAATATCTTGTTCAAGCACATTTTGGTTGCAGACTTATACTTCAAGCATTTTTGGTTGCAAACTTATTCTTCTTCTATTGAAATCCATCGTTAAACTTTGCAAAAGATTGTAGAAGGTTATATCTATTAACCTATTTTCAATGGCAATTATTGACATTTATGTTCTGTTACTTCTTTTTGTTATAAATGTTATTTATACTTTCTTCTTTACAACAAAATTATGCACTTTATGTTTCAAATTACATTGTTCTCAGTTCAATACTATAATCATCAGTAAAAGACTGCAAACAAAAATAATAGCATATAGAAAAATATTTATTGATACTTCAATTCTAAAATATGTCATCATATGTAAAATGCAAATGAAAAAATACTACATACAAAAAAACGTATACATGTGAGAGTACTGTTGTATTTAAGTGAATTATTTTCATCATAAACATAAGGACATGTGCACACATTACGATGTAATTCGGCAAAATTTCCAAAGTTTATCAAAACCACAAGAAATTTTAATTTGTTTGTTTCGTATGTAAAGATCAGCAGTTGCTTTAGACATGTACTTAAAATGTTTTTACAAACCAAAAGTTAAAATGACGTACATTGCTTGTTTACAATATTTCGGATTTGATGTACATCATATGTCCATTGGTATTCTAAAGATGATTTTGATTATTAGATCATAATATAAATGATATACGATTGGTTATTTACATTAACTGTTATGTGACAAAACTACTTAGTCATTGTTCGAGTTAGGGAATTTGGAAATTTTTTCGATTGATCAATAATAAAGAACAATTTAAAGAAACATGTGAATAATGCCCTTGTGTCAATGTTAATATAGTTTTTATCTACTATATAGTCAAATTTATTTCAAATCTCAAAAAAGAACAGTAATGAAAGCTGTTTGTTGCTATTTTTTTCTTCTTCTTTTCCTTTACAGTTAGTCATGCCAAGATATAAAAAAAGTCCTAAGACTTTGTAAAAAGAAAAGGAGTATATCGAGGAGAAAAAAATGATGAAGATAAACACAACTGAACTTCAATTTAGCATATTGTGTTATATATCTATTTGAAAGACCCTGTGTTAGGATATATCTGCACGCATGCACAATTTGTATATATATTTCTTATTAGATGAACCGGTATAATTGCAATAATATTGCTAATTATTTAAAAAAAATGATAAGTTATTCCTCACTGGAAAAAATGGGGATTTCCCCATTTTTGAACAAAAGGGTTTTCAACCCAAAAAAACCCTTAAATATAAGTCTGCCCAAACCCAAAATTTTCCCCTTTAACAAAGATATTTTTTTTATTAACGTTAAACTTCGACTTTTCAACTAAAAACCCTTTTTACAGCAAATTTACAGAAAACCCTATTTTTTTTATTTTTAAATGCATTTAAAACTTTCCAAAAAAGTTGAATAAAAATTTTGGGGAAAAAAACCGGGGCCCGAACAATTTATATGTCAAAATTTTTAAAAAAAAACTACATGATCAGTTTAAAATCTTTCAATAACTTTTGTCCCAAAAAAAATTTTAGGATGCTGAAAAACCTTTAAAAACCCGGGTGGATATATATTGCATTTTTGGGAAAAACATTTTCTAAAAAACTTTAAAATAACAAAGAAACCCACTTTTCCTGGGGGAAAAACTCGTTCCCCCCGTTTCAAAAAAACACCCCCTTTCGCCTTTTTTCAAGTTTTTTCAAAACCCAATTTTGCTTTTGCCCTTTAACCCAAATTGGGAACCACTTCCCCGGGCCCGCCCCTTATAGTAGTGTCGGGGAAAAAACCCAATTTTAACATGAAAATTTTTTTATGTTTAATGGGCTTTGATTTTTAAGGAAACATACGGGGTAAGTTTTTGATACTTCTAAGGAAAAATTTAGTTTAAATTTTTTTCAATGGGAATAAAAGAAACATCTAAGGGGAAACATTTCTTGGGATTATAGGGAAAAATCCAGTTGGAAAATTAAAAATCTTCCCAAAATTATTAAACAATTAAAATAAAACATTTAAAATATTAGGGGGGTTTAATTTGGTTTTTTAAAATTTTCGTTTTAAAATGTTAAAAACTGTTTTTTTGGCAATTGTATTATTATGAATTTACACCCCAAAAAAAATTTCACATTGTGCATTCTATTTCTGTAGTTTAAGCAACCGATCGCGAAACATTTAAACATTTAACTTTTAATTTCAGAAGGCCTTTAAAAAAATTTAATATGTATCATTAGTTTACATATAACTTTATATTGACTCAATCTTTTCCAGTTCATCGATATAATGCCTACGTCACATTACAAGCGGTGACCGTTCGATATAGAGGGATCGGTGGGACACCGTTGATAATTTGAGATCGGAGAAAACATTTCAATCATGTCCGGGAAGAAGTGGGCGGTCATTCTCTCTCTGTAGTCCTTTAAGTATTCGGACGGTTTTCGAAGGGTACTCGCCCGGTCACCCGGTGAAAACCCTTGGCATCTTCTTTCTGGACACTGGTCGATATACTAAAGGTAACCAGCAGACTACCGTACGATAAATGTCCAATTGCCTTTCGTTATCTGGCCTGTTTGCAACAATCGTACGGTGACAGTAAGTATACGTGCGATATCTGGTCGGCTTTCGGACGGTATTTGTATGGCATGCATATAATAAAATTGTGCAACATCACTCATGACCCCTAGCACCGGCTTCAGTGGTACTCAGTTTTCAACTCTTAAAAGTGCTGTTATCAATGATCCCAAAAGACCAGAGAAATATAGCAACAAAACCATTTACGGTTTATTCGTAAACGACAAAGGGTGTTTATGACACCACTTTCCTCGTTCTAACAAATCTGGAAAAGTAGAAATCCATCGGAAATAAAATGAAAATAACAAAATAACATAATAACATGAACATTGCAGACTCGGTTAGACTGAGTTTGTTTATGGTGGTGGATAATGGAAAAGTGCAACATCCCTCGCGGCCTCATAGCACCGACTTAAGCCGGATTCAATATTTAAGTATAGGGCAATTATTTACAATTGCCACACACCACTGGACACCTTGATATAATCATTGTTTTAAATACATATGTACAGGGTTATAAGATGCCCAGACGCATTAAAAAATGTATTTGCTTTCAAACACGAGTAAAATAGTATCAGGTATTATTCACGATTAGTTTTCGTTTTCCATTCATAGCACCTTGTTTTAAAAGATGGACAAACACTTAATTTCTAGACAAGTAAACAATAAAATTATAATCAGGTAATTATTATTCATTAGAAAAATAATTAAGAATTCATGATAAAAAGACGTTGCTCATCCTCTAAATCCATTTAACTGAATAAGATATCGATCAGTGATTATTCTTTGGTAGTTAATGTCACCAATGAAATGGGACAGTTTCTAAATAATGAGCATCATTTACTCGTATTTATACAAATAATGGTAACATACACTGCTCAATAAGAAATGTGCCTATGCCAATATTGTCGCAAATAGTTTATTCAACAATGTCTGATGTTTGTTTGTTTGTCATTTTACGCCTTTTCCCAACATTATTTCAGTCATATAGGCGGGTAGTTTCCTAACCATCGTTCCTGGAGAGTTACACCAGTACTAGACTACCTTCCTCCGTGCAAAACTACCAAAGCATCTCCCGGGGATCGAACCCACGCCAGAGAGGTAACTGGATTAGAAGTCATCGACTAACCCCTCGACCACGGAGGCGGTCCGCAATGTCTGATATTTTAGATACTAGTATATGTCATTAACATGGATCATTTAATCACTCAATCAGATAATATCTAGAAAGTGCAGTAATCACTGAAACATTTGTAAATATTTGTCATTACATTCGTGGCCGAAAGAATTTGTTAATAGATAAAATTAACTTCTCCCTGCGTATTAAGTTTCGAACAATTCGAGGGTATGACTTATCAATTTTATGTAATCACACAAACCTTGTCCTTTAATATCCCATCGAAATATTCAAAATTTGTAAACTATTTCACATATTAGGTATATGAGATACATGCATTTACTTACTAAAGTGTTAACTGATGTTCATCTAAAAAACAGTATCGACTTTGCATTTGAAAATTTGACTGATACCGTTAGGATTATTATTTTTATATATGGTAATGAATAAAATAATATCAGATATAAATTGCTAATAACATGTTAATTATTCTGATGTCCATCGAAAATATTACTGATAGTTTTACGATTATTACTTTTATAAATGACATATATGATAATAAATACTGAAAAATCAGTCATAAATAACAAATAATATGTAATTTATAACCCGAATCTTAACTCTGTGTACTTTTCTTTAGATATTAGTACATGAAGATTTTTCTGAAGTTAACTTTCTTGAATTATTTGGTACATTTAGAGGCATGCAGTTTCAAAGTGTGAATTGGCGAAGTTACCGAGAAAACTTTCCTGATCAATGCACAAAACATTATTCTACAATACATATAAACATAATTATATACATTATAAAATCTATAAAATGTTTTAACAAGACATATACCCGACATTGTCTAATGTTTGATGTTAAAAAAGTGTATTACTTCTACGAACAATATTTTTACTTGTACTTAATTTTCTAAAGTATGTCAGCTTGCAAACAGCAAAATAAAAAGACAAGTTAATTTGTACAAAATTCGCATCATCTAGAAAATAAAGGTGACTATCTGCTTATCGAACTGATAATGAGCCAAGTTCATCAATTAATTGATCGCTGCACGAATGTCTCTTTTTAGTTCTCAGGAAAGCTGAAAAATAAACCGCGAAAGTCATTTGAGTTGCGGTCTGCAGTTTATGATCATAAACATACTAAACAGAAAAACAATAGGAGTTAAACGAAGTTATCAATTAAAAGAAGAAGTTATAAACGCATGTTTTCGGTTCATTCGAAAATGACAATAAGTGTTTGTAAATAATAGTTCAAGTCAGATATTAACGTGTGTATAGTTATTTTGAGATATACGTTCGTAAAACCAAATGACTTGATCAAAAATCAGATTAAAACAATGTTTTAAACCGCAGTATAGACATACTTTCGGGAGTTATCTATTAAAAAAACGCTGCTTAGGTCAGTGCTAAAAGTTATGGATTCCGATTTTCACTATTTTAGAAGACCGGCGTTTAAATCACTTCCTACAATCAGTTAACGTACTTAACATATTACGTTTCTGTAAACATTCTTAATGCTGCATATGATTTTTCTTCTAAATATATATTTAAGTATTACATGACATACTTTTTTTTCAAAAGTGTCACTTAACATTGACTATATTCCAGACAATTCGAACTTAATATTTGTACCTTTTCCCCGAGTTTTCTACTCAATGGATTATGTCAGGAACACGACAGAATGATATGTTGTTTGCATGTGTGAATAAGGCGGCCTTTTACAATGTTCTCTGAAATTTTATGTTATTGAACGCAAAATTACCATACAATACTCTCCACTCCCCCCCCCCCGCCTTTTTTAGATTCCACAAACTTGATTAGTCTGCATTGGAATTTGGTTCAAATATTCAATACTTTAGATGAAAAATTGTATTCAGACATGACATTTATTTTTATTTTTGCCTGTTGAATGTTTTCAAATCGTTGAACCATTGAACATATTAAAAACTTCCTGGGAAATGCATTGAAAGCATATAGGTTAAAAGTTTTTTATCGTTTACAACAAATGAGTTGAATGTTATGTTACACGAATATTAAGCCTTAGAAGATTATGCTTAAGATTAAGAGTTTTTTAATACTAAAATAATGGATTTAGAGCGTGTTAGATGATAATCACCTGCAAAATGTACCTTTGAAAGTGAAATATTTTGTAATAAAAGAAGCAAAATGTAAATAATGTAATATAGAACAAAAAACAACAACACAGTATTGTAAAAATTAAAATGTTAAAATGTTTAAGCTTAATTGACCGTAAAGGATGCGGTTAATATGTCTGCCTCTCAACCGAGGGATCATTGGTTTGACCCCTAATCGGGTCATGACCATGTTTCTTTATTTGACACCAGTACTTGTTGGTTCCAGGGAACGACAGTGACTAATATAAGTTGCAAGAACTTGTTATCAAATCGAAATTAAAAAGATATGATTAAACCAAATGATGCGTCTCATTTATTGCAAACTATTGATGTGTTGGGACGGACAATAAATATAAAGTATATAGAAAACATTCTCCAGATTTTGATAACACATAATGTTGAAAACTTAATAAAACAATGTTAAAGCTGAAAGTGGTTTTGTTTGATTAAACACTATATATTAAACATTATATATTTCATGTAAACGACAATACGCAAATATCTGTGTTCACTTATTTAGTTTGTGTAAGAGGATTGATTTATCAAAATAGAGAAAATAGGATTTCCCTAAAGAAAGTCCAAAACGTCAAAATTGAAAATGTTGCAGGCTTGGTTTAACTGAGCCTGCTCATGGAAAACACACTTTCAAGCTTTAAAAAAATAGCGCACACTCGGTTTGATTGATGATTCTGAAAATGTATGCAGTAGAAAATGCAACCGAGCGACCATGCTAACATCCAAATTCAAGGTTACATATTCTCGGAGTCCTAAATTATTTTCAAGGTAGAAGAGCATTAGAAACAATATTTTAAATAATTTACCCTAAAATTAGCTTGTTCATTACATCTAATACATTAGGTCAATGAAACATGTCACCGTTATAAATTTCAGATTCAAAACCTTATTTCATTCAATTAACTTCAGACAGAAATAGATGAATGACACAAGGAATCTAAACATCCAATATTTGAGAAAGCAATAAACACCGCATTCAGCAACAAATTACGACTCTGAATACTTCTTATTTGACATTGATGTGTCACCTAAATATGTTTCGCAAGAAGATTAGAGTTGGTCCCTGCTAAGATCGATGGATTTCAAGTACTGACATGCTTTCAAGGGAAAAAAGAGAACTTGTTTTGTTGCATATACGAATTACGTGTATATTGATTTTGCAAGGAAGTACACTAAAGCTCTTATCACGCTTTCAATTAGAGGAGTTTTCAAAAGCTTCATTAACAAACACGCATTTGCAGGTTATGTTGAATCATTATAATACTTAAATGTGTTTTTTCACTAGATATTGCTACAAAGTGCTAAAAATATTAAACAATGTCCATTGTTTTAAAGGCATAGAGCAAACGTCTTTATCATCGAGAACAATTTTGAAAAGGGTATTGCTATCTTTTGTCAATTTGTTTCCAATGCTTAAGAGAGGTTGTAGTAAATAAACTTATACATCATTATAACATAACCTTGAAAATTCAATAAATCTGGCAATCTAGGTACATTTGAACAAATTTATTCAGGAACAGATATATTTTAATTTCAGTAATTGCTGTAATGATGTAATGGCGGTTTTCCTGCGGAAAAATATTCTGTCTACGTTCTGAAGAAAGTTTTCGTTTCGTTATAAAGTCTTTATTATCATTTAATTAATCCCTACTATTCCACCGTGTTTATCCAGTAACGCCGGAATGTGAAAATAACGCAAAAAAAGCCAAATTCTCGCTCAAGCCATCATTTTTACGAATGAACTTTAAAAGAGTTATTTCTTCGCAGCCGTATGCAGCTATTCATTTTTTTCAGTTCGGTGAAATAAAAAATATATTGGCCAGTTTTCTTACCGCGTTGGAAATCCTGTCAGGTATCCGCCATTTATTGCACAATTCTGCGTTACTTATTGCACGAATCGTGCGTTATTTTCACATTCCGTCGTTACTGGATATACATGTTGTATTAGATACATGAATTTTTTCATTTGCTATTTTACTAATACAACTTATTTGTTTATGTGACGTCGTCATATGACAATCAATAAAACTAGGTGTTAGTCAGTTCCGTTATGTGTTTCTCTATTTTGTATTTAGAATTATGCACGCAAAAATAATCAATTATATAAACAATACAATATGTGTTTTTGATATTGGTATTATATATCAACATTGTTATGTAATGTCAAACAGCACTTATATTCCAATTTAAGATATAAATATGATTTCTGTCCATACTCTTGTTACATCCGCTCTTGGTATTCCCATCCAATCTCTATATATATACAAACTGTAATGTGCTGCTTCTAGAAGAAATTATTCAATTTTGGTTTTCAGTGAAAAGATTTTAGTATTGTCTGTTAAAATAAGTTTCCGAGATGAATGTGATATCACATTTTATATGTAATATTTTAGATATCTGATTATCCAGAAAATCGAGAAAAAAAAAACAACAACAAGAAGCGAAATTAAAAACAAGTTTTAAATACTTTGTTCCTCCTACATAAATGGAATAATAAATATAAATGTCATTTCAAATGATTTTGTTTAACAAACGGACCTTTTTTTCACAAGTGACGGGATTTTAAGTAAAGAAAACAATAAAGAGAATGAACATTAAATGCAAGAGATCACCCGTTTAATAGATTTTTATACTTAACAGCAGATTAACAGCAGATGTCAAGTTCCGTGTGTCGTATTGCACCTCTATGTTTTTATATTTCTTTGGTTCATCGGGTCAGCGTTTATTTGTATTCTTGTTGTTTTCATTGCGAGGAAAAAAAAGACAAAAAAAAGCGATGAAGACTGTTCTTGAGTGTTCTTAATATCTTTGGATTTTAAAGAACACTATAGTTCGGATAAACGATATAATTTGACACAAATTTTGTTCAATAATTCAATGAGAGAAAAACAAAACAAAATCGAAACGACAAATAACATTGAAACATGCTCAAAATAACTGAGATTTGCAAAATCCACAACAACCCTTCGTTCGTCCACTCGTTGGAATTTTCGCATGCACTATGTTTCTGGTGCACTTTCAGATTCCAAGATAGAACATTACATTACATTGTATTATATAAAGTATACTTTAATTTCATAGCGCACTTTTCCAGCTCTTAAATCAAAGTATTACTTATAAGTTTATATAGAAGATTTTCGTCGGTGAGTGATATTATAAAAGCTCATATTTGACGTTTGTGATGAAAAAGAAAACAACAGCGAAAAAAACAACAACAACTACAAAAACGATGAAATGAAAAATGAAAATAAAGAAGGTAAAAAAAAAAAAAAACAACATCGCTCTTCCTTTTATTTTGTTACGCTTAATTAGATATTGATCGCTCATTATTCTATGACTATCATAAATTGTCATCAGCGGAATAATGTATTGTAGCAATAATGAGCGGTCAGCTCCTTGTATTGATAAATGATTTAGAAATAATTACTGCGCAAAACTCCAAAAATAAATTGTCCATAGGAATTATGCCTTGTATCAGTAGGCAATCTACTGTGCAATGTCTTTTTTATACGAAATTCAACGCTGACGCACTTATCGCTTAGTTAGTTGATATATACAAAGTCTGGTTATTAGTCTGAAGCATCGGTAAATACACGTTATTACTATAATATTTTAATTTGTTGGAATACTACCCGCACAGGGCGATGATCAGTTTTTCATTCAACATTAATAAATAAATAAATAAATAAATAAATAAATAAAAAATAAAATAAATAAATAAATAAATAAATAATAAATAAATAAATAAATAAAAATAAATAAATAAATAAATAAATAAATAAATAAATAAATAAATAAAGTCCCTTAAGAACGACCATAACGGCAAGATGAAAATGTTGCAGACTCTTTTTAATTGAGCCTGTTCATGGATTGTAATGGTAAAAATACGCAACCGTCAGAATAGAGAAAAATGGAATCCCTAAAGAAACCCAAAACAACAAAATTTAAAATGTTGCAGGATCGGTTGGATTGGGCCTGTTCTTGGACGGTAGTGGTAATTGCACCCTTAGTACCGGCTTAAGCGGAATTAACTTTCAAACATGAAAATGGTGAAATTTTAAATTTAAAAACATTCGCAGACATATTCATACGGCGGGTATAATGGAATCACCCAATTCGAAAAAGAATATATAGCTAAATTTAAATCTAAGTCATTACTTACAGGACAATTATATTGTATTAACCGAATGTTCAGGATATATGCAGTTGCATCTAAATTGTTGCCAATTTGTTTCTGGACAATTAGATTTTTGATAACAAGGTTGATCTTAAGAGTGATATTCTCCCTAGGGTGGTCAATATTTACGTTGCTTTCCTATTAGAACAGTTATACACAATACCATGGTGGAAAACGATGTAGATTAGTCTGAGTATGTCTAAAATATCCTTCTATTGTTTGTTGCGAATCATTAAAATGTTGAAATAATGAATAAATTAACATTGAAAATTACAAGAACAATGTTCGTGATATATAACATTAATAAACCTTTGCATTTAATAGCAATCAATCAAAAGCCTTTAACTTTAAGGTAAAATTGAAGAAGAATATAACGCAGCCTCATATCTGCTGAATCTTTATAGCAGTATGACGATTGATTTCTTCATTTCTTGTCTTTAGGATAAATGGATTTCTTAAATAGTAATGGTCTTGGCAGCTAAAAGGGGACCCAATTATTTCACATCAACCTGTGACGATGCAATGAAAATCTAGTTTATGATAACGAAGAAGAAGAAGAGTCGGTATGAAAAGTTTTTTTAAGAGTGAGAATATATCAATATTTATGTCGATTAATATATATTAGCAAATCGAATCAGACGAAAGTTTTTTTAAAGGTTGAAAATGATAGTTGATACGTGCTGCTCTGCAAACATATGTGATTTAATTAAGAAAGACATCATATATATTTTCTTTTGTTATATCTATTTAAATGCACCAATGCTAGAATCTGACATAAAGGTGTGAAAGGGAATAATTATGTAAGCAATAAATCTTGGAAAAGCAGACACTAACTAACTTAAGAAAGACTTATTTATATGACATTTAATACAACTTCTAGACGTAATGTGATAAAGTATTGTAATGATTTTCAGGAAATGTTATCATTTTTATATCTTGAAATATCATCAATTTCGTTTGAGACACCTTGGTTATCGTCAACTGACCTATCAAAACAATGTTAGAACGGGAAATTAAGCATAGTATTTCTTTACATCAATCGATATGAAAAATAATGAGAAATCAGAATTGAACACAACTAGTGTGTGTATGAGTTTAGTAATTTCAAAGATATAAACTGTCATAATTGCGTGACTGACATTTACCAACTTCTTTTGAATACAGACAGCAGCGTGGAATAATGGTGCACTTGTTTCTTCATGTACAATTTCAATCAAACCTAGTCTGCAATATTCATGTTATTTTGCTGTTTTTAGTGCTTCCGAGGGATCTCTGTTTTCAAGATATTATACTTATTGACTCGAGGAGAAGGATAGTCCGTAACTAACTAGGATCTTTCCCATCCATCACAATGTATCACGAAGTATAATTTATTCACTTTGTTTTATTAGACCATCGGTATAAATAATTTAATAATTGTGCATTAATTGTCAGCTGTATTTCTAAATTCAATGATTGTTTGAAGTGCAACGGTTATGGAAAGAAAACAATTAACTTTAAACTATCTATATATTTTCGATTTATTTATCATTCATATGATTATAATCATCTTGCAAGGAGTAGGTAAAATTCTTCATTAAATATCACATACAATTTTATCCTTTATAACGTATTTTTTGTATCAAACCTAGACTTATCTCGTCAATGACGAATGGTTATACTTACAATAATAATGCTTACGAATAATTCGTTGTTATTGGAAATTCTACATTACAAGTAACTGTCGGCTTTTAAAATTGACAATTACTTTTACAATATTGCCAACATATTTATAGGACTTAAGGTACAAAAAAGACAGAAATATATATTGTCATCTAGCTTCTAAAAATGTAATGTAAATTTCAAAATACCACAAAACACGAATATCCGTCCTTTTGTAATAAATACGGCGGTTACAATTGTATTATCATACTGCATATAAAGTTGGTCGCTTACCAATTTAAATAATTCACAGAACATATATTGCAACGCGACATTATTTCTGGTAAAGAATAGAGAAAAACAGAATTCCTAAAGAAAATTCAACACAACAAAATTGAAAATGTTGCAGGCTCGGTTTGATTGAGCCTGTTCATGGACGGTACTGGAAAGTGCAAGTTACCGTCCACCCCACCTAGCACTGGCTTAAGCAGAATTCAACATTTAACACGAAAATGGTGAAATTTTGAATTTAGAAACATCCGCAGATGTGTTCATACGGCGGTTATCATGGAATCTTCAATGTGACACAGTAGTGCCATTCCATGAAAAGCGGCGTATGGTCCCCAAGTAAAAGAATGGTTTTGCCCTAAACGAGAAAACAATGGGCGGAATTAAATAAAATAGAATTTTGAAAGGGGATCTGAGGTTATGAAGCCTGCATATCACAAATAAGACGATAAAACGGATGAAATAGAAAAAAATTGCTAATTTCTTTATATCTTTTTATTTTGAATAAAAAACTTTCAAATAGCAGCTATCGAATTCAATAAAATAAACTTGTGATTCTGTTTTCTCAAGCAATAATTCTAATTCGGACACCTAATAGAGATAAGGACTATCTAGGATATTCTGCAGAATAATCGACCTTTAGACTCTCGTTTAATTCTATTATCTTTGAGAGGAAAAAATATGACAGAAATAATGACTGTTATAGGAAACATACGAAATTCCAGTACTGAAGAATGTTATAGTGTTGCATTCCTTGTACAGTGTACTTATTTTTAACGCTACTGGTTTCTATTGAGCTTTATGAGTAAAGTTTATTTCAAATTACAGCCATAACTTTAAACTAGATTGTTATAGCGTTCTTGCTTGTATAAGAACTGGCATTGTTATAATATATGTTGAATCTTCTTACAAAATATGCCAGAAAGCAAATGTTAGAAATTTAATGCCAAACATATTTATTGGCTTATTTCGCATAAGAACGTTAAGGAGCTAAGATAATGTTTTTGCTTTTCCGCCTTGTAAAAGATATGTGAAACAAGACAATAATCATCATTGCGTGTAACCTAAGCAGCTTTTTTAAATTTCCTTAATATTAAAGACATTGTCATAAAATATTCCATACGTAAGTACCTTGTAAAATGTAAGACATATTTTATATCTTCAAATCGGTTACAACATGGTCATTACGGCTTTTAAGGTGCGAATAATATTCGTTTCATTAGCACTTCTTCAAACAGAATAGAGAATTTCCTCATAAAAGCAGACATTTTCACGTAATGATGATTTGATTGAGACAAAACGACCGTTAATAACCATCGAGACTGTCTTAAGAAGCTCTTAATATACATAAGGTCACTTAATTACTGCCTCTCAGACGTTATGGCAAAACTAGCTTTCCCTGTCCTTGCGGTTTCCAATTGTGAATTTTGTTGCTTAATCTTATATAGTTCTGATAAATAGAAATATCTGTTGATATAATTTGTAGCTTCATATGTTAACATATTCTAGTTTTCCATAATTTTTAAGTTTGTATAAGTTGTCAAAGTCGCCGAACTTATGCATAACTTGAACACGAAATAAGGCAAAAATGTAGGTATTCGCAATACGTGCAAGCTTAAATTATCTCTCGACGTAGACGGAGGTGTTTAGCTTCGCCTTTCTGCGTCCGAAATTCCTTGTTTTGTCTGTTAGACATCCGTCTTCACATACTTTTTATGTGAGGTACTTGATTAGTAAATATGGCTACAAAGTGCAATGCAACCGTTTTGCCTTTTTTCATACCTGAATTTTCCACGGCGCTTAACTCAAAACAAATGGTGATGTCAAATTTAGGCAGTAATAAACAGATATTATTAAGCAGAAGTGCAGTACATAAGAACTCTTTAAAATGTATAATTTTTACTATCCTTTGCATAATTTTAAAGTTACCTCCCTTTATATTCAAGTGCAGTATACTATTCGGTTAATATTGGAGATACAAATTTGACAGCTGAATTAAAAGCTAAATGTTAAAATCATAACTCATTTTGATATGTTTTAAGAACTATTGCCAATTTTTAAGTTTCATATTTGATTTTTCTCGGGAGTAAAAATAAAGACGAATTGGCTATATCAACTTGCATCCTAATAAATGGATTATTTTCATTGACGAAACATACATTTTACAAAGTCATAATTCTATTTTGCACAATTTTGGAGCTAGTTGTATTTTTAAAATTTACTCATTGCACTTTCAATTTTTCTTAAATATTCAGTTTTAATATAGAGCAATATAAAAGTCAATACGATTTATCAAGAACTATATGTAACTATTACCCTTGTTTCAAATTTAATGATCTGAATAGCCTTATAGATCAATGAAAAGTTTTGTAAATTCAATAAATTTGATTTGAGCATCAACATTTTTCTCTTACATTTGATATCATGATTGCAATTCTAATTTTAAATGGACTGGACTGGACCAAATTGCAGTTTATAATTAGAAAAAAAAATCTATATGTAATTCTTTTTCATGAAGATGTCCTTTGCTTGATATTTCAATTTCTGGTGGGTTTTGTAAAAAAATAATAGATACGTGTACTACATCTACTAAATTGTTTTAATGCATAAAACAGTCGCAAGCGATTTGTACTAATGATAATACAACAGTTCCACCGCCGCACAATTATTTTCAGTGTAGTAAAATCTTAAAGGTCACCAAATGCGAAGAAATTGAAAAAGTTTACGACTTTATTTGATTGAAGCTGCTTCTCGACAATAGTCGTAAATGCAAGCTTCTATTCATGCACACCCACGACACCAGATTTAGCATTACCAATTTATGTCAGTTTCACCTTCATCCAACAATATGTAAATACCTTTTTTTGAAAATATATAGAGGAAAAAAGTGATTGAGTCAACATTAGCCAAGCAGTTGATAATTCAAATCTTTTCGGACATTTAGAAATATATCTTTTTATATTTAAACACATTTTTTAAATAAGTAAATATTTTGAATATAGCTTTTGCTTTTGACGAGAATGATAAAGATTAAATGCTGATAGTTGAAATCTTGAATGTTGTCTGAAAATGTTTGAGCAATGACCCAAAGCAGAGACATAAGCATAATGTGTCATTTAACCATGACAATAATTTAAATTACATTCAGATAATATAATTTGGTGATTTTAATATCTACATACTCTCTGAAATAAATAAAAACTAGCACTAATTAATTGACCTGCATTAATATTTTATTCATTGATTGTGAAACATCAATTGACATCGTTACACAATAAAGCACTCTCATTTCATTTTTTGTCAATGTGAAATAAGGAAACAATAAAACTTTAACATCAAGTGATATTATGTGTTCACACAACCAAAACAATAACATGAAACTTTACAACCAATAACATGATGAACAACATTAAAAATCAACTGAAACATAATACTGAGAACACAGAACTAAAAAACATTATTCTTCGCTTTATTAACACTGGTTATTTGATAATTTCAAGTCCAACATTTATTCAAAACTGTTAAATATCATTAAGTCTGAACGGCTTAACTGGTCTTCAGAAGCCGAGAAGAAGATGTGGTTTCATAGTTGCACGAATGTGTGAAAGATATCTGTTAATGAAAGCCTGAATGTAATGATATATACATGTATATCTTCACCGTCCACAAGTCATTATAACAGTGACGTGTACTGATTTTTGTAGTTTTCATATGAAACAGTCCTTGTTTATTAGTTTAACATAAAGTTAAATTGAATTAAATTAAAGTTAAGTTTTATTAGTTTAGTTGACCCCATTTTGTTCTGATCATTTCACTTATTAAATGTCCCTTCCCTCCTTTCACCGCCCCTGCAACATCTCTCGTTTTTGGTTCGGTGCCTTATTGATGTCCTGCTTGTCTGACTGGATTATGTCGGGGCTGTGAACAAGTGCGCTGTTGGTCTTTGTTCTCATTTTTTATTCATCAGTTATATTTTGTTAAAATACCTATATGAAATATTCTTCTGACTTTGTTTCTGGCTTGTTTAAAATATCATACTCTCTTATCACTGTGTATCCTTCATTCTCTCATTTATATACATAATAACCACATTATAATCATGTCTTTGATAACGTTGTTCGACACAAACGATATAATTACCTTTGGTTACACACGTGAATAAAAATAATTTACTGAACAACATCAATGTGTGTTTTCGTGCAATAAAGAGTCAAATGAGAGTACAAAACAATGAAACTTATAGTCTTAGAATCAGTTGTTGTTGATATTTTTCATATTTGACACATTTTATTGTTTTATCAATATAAGAAGCTTTAAATATTTTTTGTATAATTATATAACTATAAGGATTTGTTTTTTGGTCAAAATTTTTTTTATACTTAGTTTTATTTGGTAAACATACAAATGAAAACGAATGGTTACGTTTAATACTCGTCATTTAAAATGGTATTACACATAAATTAATTGTCTTTAACATTTCGAAAATAACAAATATAACTGAAATAATAATGGCTGATCTTCAAGTTAGTTGTTCATATAAAGTATAAAAAATAACAAAAAGCGTTTGCAATTTCACTACATCAAGTGTCGGCACGTTCTTAAAATAAATTTGGCATAATTCATTGTTATGAATGCGTGAAGTTATTCCTTGATTGGGATTAAAAGCCAAAGTTTGGAACTACAAATATGAACTATATTAAACGCCCTGTTAGCGTTCAAACCAATCGTTCTCAATCATTTTTACATAAGGTGTTTTAGATAATATAAATAATGACATGAATTTGTAACTAAAACCATTAAATAAATAGTACAATTTGCAGTTAAATACAAAAAAGATAAAAGAGTGAGCAAACATAATGTGTCATAGATTTCTTTTTACATTTAGAATTATCTACGATTCCAAAGCCAAACCGTCCATGCAAAAATCACAGATATACATAAAACAAAATAGTTCTGTTTATAAGTCGTTGCCATGTTACACCCATCATAGTCACATGATTCTAAGCAACCATCTATGTCCTCTAGTCCTTTCGATGTCTGAAACTGGATGAGTCCACAGTGACTGCCCCAGTTCTTTACTGTACATTGTCGCACGACAATTGTTGAACCATCAGCTGCAATGTATAAATAATTTAGATAAAATACAGATTTACGACTTGATATGAAACATTGCATTATATAGCTGAAAAGCTGAAGCATTTAATACAACTGAAGTATTAATAATACTGCACGTTGTATATAAATTAGACGACTGAAAATTTATGAATAATTTTTTTTATTTAAAAAAAAAAAGGAAACAAAACAATTTATCAATAAGCTGATAATGTGAATTGTACAGATTGATTGAGTATCAAGTATATGCAGCGGAACTTTTCAAATCATTCAAATGTCATATAAGAATAATAATACTGCATTATTTACGTATATACTATTACATAAACATTTGACTGTTATGTTTCAGTACAGAACAAGGAGTGTGAAATCGTAATTTATTAATTGACTAAAAATATGTATTTTGTTCGTTAGACAAAAGCAAATGCATAGATTAAATTTTAAGGTAGTATGAATTGATAAAATAATAGAAAATATTGAATTCTAATGGCGATACTAACGCCGGAATAAAAAACAGGTTGATCTACTCTGGTAGACAGCTTAACAATGCATTATAATATCCATCAAAATTAATATTTTTATAAACTAAATTAGAATAGTTTTTTACTGTTATCAATTCTTTTCAGTCAATAACAAGGTTTATTTTGTACTGATCTTTCAGCATTTGTTTCTTTTATGAAAGCACATCATTTTTAAAACTCCGAGTTTCGATTAAAAGCCAATATTAATTATGGAATGTAAAAGATAAGTCTTTTTTAATTTGTGTATGAGATATTTAAGAAAATTAAATAGATACTCACCTCGAGTTCCTTTTAGTTTTATACAAAACTGTGCTTTCCAGAAACCATAGTAACAGTTTCTTGAAATAAGGCTGTAAGTAGTAATATCCCTCTCAAATGTATCGTCACATTCTTTATGATCGCCATTTTGAGACTTACAATCGTAGCAATCGATTGTTAAAGCTGAAAATCAGAACATAGATAAGTGACATAACTTGCATCTTCGGCGATAGTTTTGCAATTACATGACATTTGTGCATTATGTTATTGTATACAGTGTGCTCCATATGCCAGACACCGAATATATGATATGATATGGAAAAATTCCCCCTAAACATGAAGTTTTCTTTAAACTGCTTAAATGTTCACTACGACAAATAATATCACATTAACCTGCTAATTCTATGTAATAACGTTCACCTGTGGTCAATTCAAAGATTGAAAGGTCAAAATAAATAAAACTTTATTGCAACAGAAAACAGCCTAGTCAGATTATGTGCTGGCTGGTCTGACTCTTTACTGGTGGCGAAAACATATTCATTTTCGGTCCAAGCACGTTTAGAGTTGAATGGATGTTGACAATTGAAAGCCAATAAAAACATTGACACATTAAATTCGTCCAAAAAGAAAACCAAAGTTATTGCCTTTTTTCACAAAAAAAATATGTGAAGGGATATGATTGCCACGGAGAAATATGGAGAAATGTATATGACAGTTCCATAGAAAATGATCGTTAACATATAATGATCGCAAAAGTACTGATTTATGATATTGAAAACAATGTCAGAAACAGATGATATATTTAATGTGTCAGCTTCATGTGGTTAGCATGGAATGCGTCATAAGAATATTAAACCTACTCTCCCACACAAAAACGGGTCTAAAACATCATCAAATTTGTTTACATTTATTAAATATGCAAAGCAGTAAACATTGCAGTTTCCATGGAGGAACTGTGACCAAACAGATGTTATGTTTCACTTCACACAGATATAAAGACCCCTATTATCACACCCGTTAACCTGAGAAGGACAGCTAGGTGCAGGTAGACCTCATTATATAAATGTCAGGTTTGAGTTTTTTTCTCTATTATAGACATAATTTTCTATGTTATATTGTGCAGCAATCGATTGTAGAATAAAAAACTAAGCGCAGAATTCATCTACCCGCAACCTTATGATCTACTTGCAACCATTATAAGACGTTTTTATAATTTAAGTCAATATGTACTAAATAAAACGTAGCAAAGGTTTAAATTAAATAGAGGATATTTGTTTGTTTGTGTGTAAGATGAAATTTTATTTCATCGAGTGGGCTTTAAAAACAGTATTCTCACGAGCGGCGTAGCCACGAGTGAGAATACTGTTTTTAAAAATCACAAGATGAAATAAAATAACATCTTACACAACAAACAAACAAATTTTCTTTTTATTTTATGCTTAAAACAAGTTTAAACGAAATTTCAATAATTTTATTGTTAATATTAAAATCTATTTTCCCCATTGAGAGCCCCATTTAGTCAGAATTTCTCATTAAAAACAAGAAGTCTTGAGCTGCAAAATAAGTCCGCCAATCAACGTTAAATGACGGTGATATTTATTCATTTTATTAAAAAATATGAATGATCGCTTATTTTAATAATAAAAACAAACAATTCTTTTAGGAGAAAAAGTCCAACCATCCATCCATATTTCTGTTACTTACTGCGAATTTATTGTAGACCTGGCTTTGTAAAATGTAAGCGGCAGCCATTTTTTAAAGTAGTGTATTTCATGGGAGTAAAATAATTGTGTAAGATTCAGAGGGATATAATTTCGATTTGTTAGTCATACACCTTTTTAAAAGAAAGAAAACTTATTTGAGGATTGTAACAGACAAAAAATAAGTGTTGACATATATAAAAACATTCAAAAAAGGAGCTAGGAAAATGGAAAACTTGGAAGCTTGCTCAGGAACGCTGGGTAGTTTTACTTATTCTTCGAGTGATGGCTGTCATTGCTTTTCAAGTTTTCATAAAGCATACGGCAGTAAGTTATTGCTCGTAGGATACTTAATATGCCTAAATGTCACCAAGAGCAGTTTTGCATGGGGAAGGAATGTATTTTTCAGACTATAAAAATGAAACAAAAAAATTTAGAGACGAAATTTGGTGATTGGAATTTGAATGAATAGAAGTAAGAATTCTTCTTTTTATTACTTTTGACATTAAAGTTATTTATCAATTTAAGCTTTGCTTTTTCTTTAAACAGCCTGACATTGTCAGAATTGTCAGCAAAAAAAAAATTGAGGTACCACATGGGGAAAATCTTAAAAAAGTAGTTTCGTCATTGAAAAGTGTGAAATTATATTTGATAATTTTCACTGTGAAATTATCAAATATAATTTTCACGGATAAATCAGTAATCCCCTGAAAAGCATTAAATAAAACAGGATAAACATTGCAAATTCTTTACTAAGATTTCTTTTTGTCGGACAAGACATGTATTGATCATCTAGTTCCATACAAATGTACTAGTCTTTGGTGAATTTTTATCTTTTGATGACATTTTTTTTTTAAAAAGCGCTCAAACTACAATGTGTGGTAGTTTTAAGTGTGATCTCAAAGCGAGATTCAAATTCCTGTACTATTAAAAGCATTATATTTGTATTGTTTTATGACTTCGTTTATAAATATTATTTCTATGATAATAACTTAAATAAATATAGTGTAAATGAAACGCAAGTATGTGTACTCGTATTATTCGACAATAAACATAGTTTTATTCAATTTTGATGTTAGTGATAAAGTGTTTGATTCTGAAATATGGTGAAAATGTATTATATGAAATAACAAAAAATCATTGTTGCAATTTGTTGTTGTCTTTAACTAACCCTCCCAAGCTGAATTTAAAAAAGCTTTTATTTTGAACTCGAAAATGTTTGATGTGAGTCTGAGGAATTTAGATATTAAAATAATTACTACGATAAAAAATTCTGTCATTCAAATCAAAACTATTTTTATTCTAAATGCCCTTTAGTTTTTTATCTCAAAGGCCCATTATACCTTAGAAATGTTTTTAATTTTATTTTTCAAATGCTTTTCAGTTTTAGTGTTCTTTAACAGTATCCGAAAGTTACTCATTAGCCAGTGAACTGAGCCAATTTTTTCAGGTGTTGCTTTTAAGTACAGTCATTTAATAAATATTTTTTTATGGAAGTCAAAATACTACTTTTGTTTATATTTTGCTTCTTTTATGACAAGTATTCACATTCATCAGTAACATACATCAGCTATTATCTAAAACCATTATTTAAACTTCATTTTTGCATTTTGTAAAGAAGTAAAATATTTTGTGAACGGGGTAAAATCTGCCTTTAATCAAAAGAAAATATTTTTCTATTTGTTTCCACAACTCTATAATAACCATGCAGATCGAAGTTTGTTGATATGAACAGTTTTGCTTGTTTTAACAAATTAACAAATTGTTACATGATCGTAGAACGGTTTTGTTAAAGTAACATCAAATCCATTATGTAATAAGTATTATTTGTAACTTGATTTTGTTTTAAATTTAATAACCTTCTTTCAATTTAATGCTGTTTGGAAATATAAAGAATTCTTAAACAGCAGTTATTAAGTTTAGATTTACTGCTATCGATATTTGTAAAAATCTTTTTCTCTCATTTTTGTGCGTTTTTGAATAACAACATGTCGCTTTTTCTGTAGACTGTATAAGAATGTTGCTAATCCACTTTAAACTGCTATTAAATAAATCACTGTAATGGAGTCTAACATATTAAATCTTGCCACAGAACTACGTAACAGACGCAACCACCGATTAATAGACAATAAGCAATTAATGTCAATCATTGTTTAGCAGATTAACATGATGAATATAACATCTATTAAAGCGTTCGTTTTGTACATGCCTTTGTTGACGAATATAATTATGAAGATGATTTATTTTTAACTGATATCTAATACTACCAATTATAATCATAACAAGTTTTAATTGACATCGTGGTATCATACTGTTTCAGTGTTTTTCATTGCTCCCAAATGACATTCCTTCTAGTATATTGAATATATTCACAAATTTTCTGTCGATTGCTGTAGATTTATATAGCTCTAATGGTAGTGTGAGGATCTGTTTCAGTGAAAGCGTGCGTTAATTACAATCAATGGCCATAAGGGAATTGACTTATAAAACACGCCAAATAATATTGTCGAAACCAGATGTAATATCTAATGCAGTAGCTACATCTGGAAGGCATTGAATGATTCAAAGACTTGTCTGGTCGCTCATGAATTCATTCAATCAGTTTTTTATCAAATACATTAAGGACAATAGTTTCTGTTGCAGTATATTTCAGTTTGTTCTAAAAATAAATTAATGACTTGTTGCAAATAGTGCTTTTTTATAAATTAAATGTAGCTTATTTTGTCAAGGATATCAAAAATAAAGAAAAGAAGAATATAAGTATCGAAACGAAAAAATAAAGTTATATTTTACAGTAATCTTTCAAGATGCTTTTGGTTCACGTCAATACATCATTATAGAAATCTAGTCGAAATCAACAATGTTCTTCGTTAGATATTGTGAGCTGCTAAAATCATTTCCTTATATATATTTTTATTGTATAAAAATACTTGTTCAAAATAAACCTCCTCCCCCACCTTCAGTCCCGCTTTTCTTAACTTCAATGTAAATTTTAAAGACAATTACAGCAGTATCGACTTATTTCCATTTCATAATATATTATTTAAATTAAAACTTTTTTTCAATTATCATTTCAGAGAAAAACAATACCGACGATGGCTTCATTACTTTTCAATTACATTCTTTTTGTATATAAATAGATAAAATATAATGACTCCAGAAATAGCGAACTTTATTATACTGAGCAAAGGAAAATGTTGTGACTGATTATTGCAAATCATCACATATGAAACTAAGTCAATATGACGTATCCCTTTGATTTGAATTTTTAACAAAACGTTCATACATAAATTAATTCCTGATGCTGCCTTTGATACGTCAAAGGCATTGTAACCGGGGACAAACACGGCCGACGTCTTCCCGAATTTTTTGCATTTAGGATTGTTATTCATAAATTGCTGACAGCAAAATGTCATTATCTTTGCAAAAAGCTTAACAGTACTATCATATAACTATTTTTCTAAATTTCATGGAAGTGCATATATTTTCTTTTCTTTAAAATCAATTTACTTAATTAGCTTTTTGAATATTTAAAACGTTTGTTGAGTGTATTCAGACCAAGAATTAAAATAAATCAAATAAATCAATCAAAAACCCCACAAATTCCTTATCGTGATGGTATTATAACATGCTTTATATATATGTTTAACAATAAATGTATTTGTATGCTTATTTCAGTGACTCGAAATTAGGTTGCTTTTTACACGACGGAACTAGAAATATTTTTCGAGATTTGTATATCATATGTATGTTTAAACAATATCGTGTGCAACGTTTTAGATAATCTTGCTCACTCTTTTTTTTAAAAAGACATATCATTTTATTGCACAAAATGGCCAAAAAGGTGTAAAACGCTTAAAATAAGTATTTAAGCATTTATCTAAAATCTGTCTTAGAATCGCACAAAAAAAAGAAGAAAGATTTTCAGTATAACTTTGAGTATATTTCGTTTTTTATCTTTTGCATATTTTACTTTAAGTGCCAAAGTTGAACTATGCTAAATTTCATGTTTTTTTATACGTAAGGCTATTGGACCTAAGTGGAGCTTCACCATTTTCAACATTTATAAGCAAAACGAAAGAAGCTGTACACAGCGTTCATTCTATTTGAAAACCAATCCTAAGCAACTTATTTTTCCGTATTTCAAACTCCTGAAGAATATTTCCTTATATAGCATCGGTTTGCTCAATTAACTGTTCAGCTAAGACGAAACGCTGAATATTTTTCGCCAGCCTAATGAGCTAGAATAAATCGTGTCCACGCAAGTTGCTTGACTGGTGAAATTAATCAAGCAACGGCAACATTATTTAGACTAACGAAGCAGAATGATTCAGTACAAAATCATTGTTCTTTAATGATCATGAAGAGGTCAACCATTGTCTTGTGATGATTTCACATTAATCATTTTTGTTTATTTATAGATAAAACGTTTCTCATCCGTACGTGTTTACGTTTAAACTTAAGATTTATTGGAGAAAAAAAAATAAACAAACAAACAGAAAACAAACGCGAGAAAACACTCATGAATACTATGCACATTTCAACTATAGATTTATTGATTACAACTAGAATATACATCATATATGGTCAATAGATTGATTTATTGATACAAAGCTTCGTTATAAGTTTAAATTTGTAAACTATAGATACATGAGGCATAAATTACATGCCTCCAAACTATAAAATAAAAAAACTGTGTATGTTAAAACTTAAGATTTATAGATACAAACAGAATAAGCTGCATATTCATGTTTAATTTAATATTTATTTCATTTTTATGACTAAGCTTTAAAATATAATCATATTTAAAACTTTAGATTTTTTATTTGTTTAAATGAACATAAGTGGTGCCCACATACGCAATAAGCACCTGCCCCTGGAAAACCGTTTTGAAATTGATAATGCAGTGCTGACCATAATCATTGTTTTTAGTTAAAGAAAATGCGCTAACTAAAGACAGAAACTGTAATCTAAAGGATACGAAATTTTTTGATTGTTTAATACGATAAACATGATTTTAAAAAAGTGTAAAGATTTAATTGAATTAAACGATTCATGCATTACATACAAAATTAAAAGAGAACAATACGACAAGAACTTGATTGCTTTTATATTTGATTATTCTAGTCTGCAATTGATTGCAAGCCTAAAGTGAGCAGGAATTATTGTCACTAACACCACTTGTAATGGTTACAGCCAGCATATGGTTTTGTCGTTCTTAATCAGAAAAACAACTAATCAATTACCAACTTCATTTTCCAATTTAAAGGCACATAATGTCGCAAACAAAATATTTTTTCCTCTTTAGAAAGGGCAAACATGAAATTTATAATGTTAAGTTAATGGTTTTAGAGAATGTTTGATGCTTTTTACTTGACGAAAGAAGTGATAAATGTGATATTATTAGTCATAAAAGTAGCAAATGTAAACAAAATGTCTTACAACTGTACAGAAATAATGGTTCAGGTAATCAACTGAGTTACGTTTTCTATACTATAAAAGTACATCAAAATTAGAATGCTTTTGAGAAATAGAAATAAATGCATTTCTGAGGCATTATTGACTTCCAACTGGTATGCTGACAAAGCTAAATTTGAAGGCTTCCTAAAATACAGAACATTTCCAATGTTTTATGCATTTGGGTAAGATAAGAACTTAGTGAAAATTGATGGATGTTGTAAAATGAAATGTTTGCGAAGCATATTTTTTTATCATACATATTGGTTATATTATTAATAGTTTACGTTTTATAAATAAAAGCCTAATGTTGTGTCCTTTTGGTTTACAATTTCAGAAATATTTCTCTTTATTCAATTAAAATATATTTAACAAATATGTTTATTGACATTCAATAACAAAAATATATATAAAAAAATAGCTTTAGTAAAATTTCTAAACGAGCTTCAGTTATTTTATTTTGATATTGAAATTGCTTAAACATTAAATAGGCTGTTATAAATTCAAAGCAGTGCAAATCAATAACATAAATCTAGCAGCAAGTTAAGTTAAAGAAAACTTTAAATATAAGATAAACAAAGCTTGCCTTTTAAATCTGTCTGTAGATTCTTATTTTAAGACACAGACGAAAACCATTACATTTTTTTAAATTTTGAAGCCAAAGTTAGCTGAAATATTTTAAAATCAATTTTGTCCCGCCGATCCCGATCTTTTTCAGATAGATGCTCAAGAAAATAATATGGTTAACGTGATGAATAACATTTACGTTTTTGCTATTTCACACTCGATCTTTCTGTGAGTATGCTTTCGTTTCAGACTGAGAAATAATTTATAAGATTACGGATAGCTTCCTTGCCTCAATTGTTGTCTCAGAAAAAAGCATTTTAAATGCTCAATGACCTTGACATTAAAGAAGAAAAACAACACGCATTTAACACTCATATTGCCATTTTTATTATAGTCCATCAGACATTCCAGGAAGTTCACGCCTTGGATTTAGATTGAAACTTTGTAGATGAAACGCTTTAGTTTTCATGTCAAACTACCATTATATTACCGCCTTTTATGTTACATTTATAACGAGCATTACGGCGTATCATTCGTTTCTCATGATATAGTGAGTAATATAGGGAGATCACAATGTTTGAAGTAGCTGTGTGTACGTGACGCATGACATTGCTATTTTCAATATACCGCTATTAATTTTACAGGGTATAAAGCTATATCTTATAAAGTATTCTGATTAATTTATCAAAGGGTAACATAAGCATGTTGCTTCCATGATAGTATGATCGATTCGCACAGAATATCTCTCATTTTTGTGACAGGTGAATAGTGTACGTGAACAGAATAAAATGCTCCAGAACAAAATATAATGTGTTCGTGCATGCGCAATTCGTTTATAAGGAGGCAATCACACTTAATTTCCGTCACTCACGTATTTTTACCTTCTTTATTTTTCTTTTTTTTTCAATAATTTTACAGATATGTATCTTTATACACTTTAATAGATATATATAAACACAAAAACGAATTTTGAGAACTTTGACTTTTACTGCTCATGTTTTAAAACAATTTTAAGTATAACTACAATTTAAGTTTATTTCTTTCCAATAAGACACCTATCTAAAGAAAGTAAAACATTCTTCTTAAGGAAATTTAAACAATTTAGCAGTTTCAAAAATAGATCACCATACACGAATGTTTTTTCTTCTATTTTTTTTTAGGAACAAAACATTATTAAAAAAATTTCTTCCGATGAAATAATTTTGAACCAATGATTTTGGTTTTATTCTGCAAATGTGTATAAAATAATCACAAAAAATAAGACAAATGTGTAACTGGAAACGAAAACAATAAGAATGGCTTACAGATCAAAGCCCACCGCTCTTGACACCTAACTGATAAATCAATATCAGTAAAATGCTGATATCAATCAGATCAATAAATGTTCAAGAACTTCAAAGGAATTTGTTAAGGTTAGTGTTACTCAAATCAATTGCAGTATCCTGCTAAAGATTCCAAGATTCCTTTCATCCCCGGGCGTATTTCATTAAAACAAAATATTTCTTTCCGTTAATTCGTAATTATGAGCTTAATCTGATCATCATTTGAACAACACACTTTGAATAGAATACATTGGAGCATTCTTTCTTTTTCTTTTTGTTTTTATTTGTGGGTTTGATTCTCGTAGCATGCAGCTAAACACATAGATAAAAGTTGTTGTTTCGTTTTACAAATAAGTACAATTCTCTTTTGCATATTTTGATAAAATCTTTTAAACGATTCTCATAAGCACTAACCTGTAACTGATACAGTTTTTGGTTGCTGCTGGCTTTTTAAAAGTTCTTTATTTAAAGTTGTTCATTATTTTGGAAGAAAGAACATTCAAAAATAAAGAAAATATATGAAGTTCCTGATCATTTACTAAAAGGAAAAAAAAACAACTTACTATAGGTGGGAAAAAAGAGAATTCTTTAGAACATTCTTATCATGTAAAAGATCTTACCATTTTGTTTTTATATACTCACTATTAAACGTGTCTTTGACGATGTAATATAGTCGCGATTATGCAAAATGTTTAAACATTTCTTAGGCGAGCTCAATGTTAGTGTATAAAAATGACAACGATTATAAAATTAATTGTATAACATCATATTTTAAAGACTGAAAATATATAAGCCCACCTCATCCACCCCCTTAAATCACACACAAAAAAGCTCCGCAACCTGCTGTGTAAATAAAATAAAAAGAAATATGTGACAGCTGTATTAATTTGAAACAAGAGAAGGTTGTTGATAATTAAACGTGGTGATATAATTGTACCTTTAATACAATAGTCAAAGACAAACATTTGCTTCTATGTCATATGATTCTATATGCTACAGAATTTCGAATCTTGCGGATCTTTTGCATCTGTATAAGTTCTTTTGCCAAATCATGTTTGTCTTTCGTCAATGTATGATATGACCCGGTTCAAGGACATCGTAAGTTACAGAATCGACAAGCGTTGAAAATATTCAAAAAGGAAATGAAACACAATTGTTACATTATTAATGTCACTTCTTTGTCATTTCCAGGCTGGTTCCACGCATAAAACATTGATTTCTTAATACCATATCTAGACACTGAGAAATTGATATTTAGTGTAACAGGAAACAAGCTTGTATGGCATATATGTCTGTTTTCCCCCTTGTGACTTAAGGAACGTCTCTAATACTGTGCACGATATACGTCCTTATCTTCAGGATTATATGGTTATATTGTGAGAAATATTAGTAGTAACATGATCATGTTTATTTGATTATGACGAGTATGATTATTATCATTTTGTAGAATTTTATTGACTAATGAACACAATTATTTACGAAATTTATATGTATATCATATTTTTATGTTTCAGCTCAAAGCGAATTGGTCAATAATGGAAGATCTGTGATACCATGAATAGTTATGTTGACAGCATTTAGTATCATACTTAAAAACAAACCACGGGATAATCGATGGATGTTTTTGTTTTGTTAGATGTGACATACCAATAAGATACAAGTATAGCAAAGATAAAGTGATCTAGAACATTAATATTATTAATAATCATATGCATGTTTATACTTAATCGTATTAGAACTCTTATCACCATTTTGTTCTAGAAATATTTCATAAAAATATCTAAATGATACATTTCTATCGTTTTATCAATATTTGAAATACTTATGGAAAATGTGAAAATTGAAGACCAATCTACTTTAAGTTGTGTGTTATTCATTTGAAAGCTTTATCACATCTTGAAAACAGGTAGAAAATGTTATACAAGATATTCCAATTTTTCCATTAAATAAATTATTATTTTCTTTTTGTTATTCTACTAAAATAATTTTTATTCTAATGTTTGAAATTATTTTTAACGTCTTTAATTTAATATATATTCCAAATTGTAAAATGGAAATTTATCTTAACCTCTTTCTCAAGACGATTTTCAATTATCTATTTATTTGAAGTAGACTGTCAATAAACAACTTTTGTTAATGATCGTTGGCTGTTTACTTACGTTGGTTGTTTACTCATAGATCTAACAAATAAAGCTGTGTAACTGAATATAATAACGATTAATTCTGTCTTATATTTACATGTGTATGAAAAACTGATATTTAACGACAATCTGTTTATTAACCTTATTAACAGAAACATAATACTTCGCAAAAAAATAAATAAAGAAAAAAATAAATAAAGAAAAAATGATTGGAAACAAAAGATGAAGAGCTCGAGAATATAATTTACGTTCAGGATGAAAATCTGAGTATTAATATGAAACAATAAATAATAACGAATTCAGATAAAAACAATTAAAAAATCAAAATACCTTAACTGATGATTCAAAAGAAATGATACATAATTTACTAAAATACTTACCGCTTTTAATAATTGCATAGAATAAGCATATGCCGAGCCAGAAACTTGTGTGTTTCATGGTACAAGGCATGTTTCGTAACCATTTAATCATCATGTTATAACTAAATGTCTCGTTTCCGTTATGAACAATATCCTCATAAGTTCTTGTGAATTTTAAGTGTACGGTTTCCCGTCAACTCGACGTTCTTAATTTAGTAAAAAGACAAAAGAGGTAGCACTTTTTCATTAATACCTTTACATGTAATATAGCTCTTTGCACACGTTAGGTATTACTTTAATTTATAATAGCGGGTGATATTTACTATGTAATCCTATTTTAAAATAAGTCAACACTTGTTCCATTATACTTCCATATCTCAGTTATTTCCAAATGAAACAGTAATAATACGACCACTTCTTTGCAATCGACTTTGTATCTACTCCACTTTTCTTTCTTATATCCACTATTGTAATAGAAAACTTGTTCGTATATCCACTAAACTAACCTTTTCCTTTTGACCAAACAATACCTGAATGTTTAATACCACATATAACACAAAGAAACTATTTCATTCAATGTCGTTCTACAATAGAATTAATGTAGGCTCATTTATTTATTGAACTAGTACAAACAAACTTTACTTATCAATTATTCATTTTCTTCTTACATAAATACGTCCTGGGTTACTGTATCTTGTAGACTACTTTTCAGCAATGTTTGCATACTGTCCATTTCCAACAAGAATTCCTTAATCCAATTAATTAATTGAATTCTCTCTCCAGAAATTCTAAAGCAGATGATCACGTAAAGATGTCTGGTTATTGTCTTCCAAATCTTGATTTTGACATTAAAGGCAGAACTTATATGCATGGATATTTAACTTACTCGAAATTGGAAACATTATCCCAAACAAATAGCATGTTTATCCTTTTACACGTGATACATTTTATGACTAAACACAGAGTGTGTCAATTAAATATTGATTGAATACGTTAACCATGTTGCATGCATAAAATGTTTTACATAATGAAAAAATCAAATAAATGCATTATGCACAAATTGAAAATGTATTTTCACACAAATATAACAGGTCTCTGTGTGATAGAATTATTTACTTATGCAAATGAGACAATGATGAATGTTGTGAAATCATGCACGGTATCTTTGCCTATACAAGCACATGTCCCAAACGTACCATTATCAAAAAATCACTATTCAAATTGCTTCAAACCAAATCCTTCTCAACGTGCCATTAAATGTAAATTTTAAAACACTAGTTATCAATTTCTTGACTTAATTAGATTCAGACACTTTTAAATATAACTTACTGATAAATAATGTGTCTTTTATTGTAACCGTATAATTGAAGTCTGTTTTGAGTAATCATTATGTTTTAACAAAATAGCTTTGTAATTTTATCTCCATCTTTAATCAATCACATAAACATCACTCACTCCGATTAAATTTTTAAAACAAGGTATCTCCAGCACAATTGTTTTTTTTTATCCATACGTCTCACGTGACAATAGGATTAATTTTAAAATCCTCCTTCTGAACAAAAACACTCATATCTATCTTGTCTTGTAGGAGGAAAACATGTTATTTAGTCAGCATTGTCTCCGAGAATGTTGTGTCTACAGGTAATGATGAAAATCGGATTCCATCGGGAAACATTCATAATCGCCCGCATCATGTGACCTACTCTATCAAGTGTTCCTTGCGCACTTCTATATGTGGAATTTATTCTTCCAAGTCGTGCATTCTATTGGATATCTGATACGGCTTATGCATCCCCTTACTCTGAAAAAGAGAAAATCAATATAAGCTGATATACAGCTATTCTGTTCATGTAAAAGGATAGCTATTAAAACGAAGCCGTGTTCGATGTATATTAATGCTTCAGTGCATCGCAGAATTATACGTTTGAGGAACATAAAAGCTAGATAGATTCTAAATGATCTCTTGCCTGAATGAATGCCGTATTTTCTTATCTAGTTTCATTTACAAAACGACTGATTACCTAAGGGTAGACAGTTTGACATTGTCAAAGAGATTCGATTGAGGCAATTGGAATTGCTTTTCTTATTTAAGCGGAAATTAAAAAAAGGAATTGTAGATATATTTCCAAAAATGTTCTCACGCTTATAAAAGTGATCGCATATTTTTTATTTTGTAAAATGTAATGCTTATTTGATAAGCTGTTCATTTTGTTTGCTTCTTAGATGAATTAAATTCGGTGTGTTACAAAACATTTCAGGTTGAAAAATTGATTTAGTTGTTTTTATAATACATGTACATGATTTGCTTGGTCATAAGACATTTAAAGTCAAGAAATTATTTTAATGACAGTTTATAGATTGTAAAGCATGTATATACCAATGCAAACATTTTGTTTAAATACCAGGGTTGCATTTGAAATTTACCGTTTGTGGCGTCCGTAAGATATTTCAATTTTCGTCATTAAAGCAGTCAATCTTATTAAATAAAAGCATTAGAATTTTAAAATAAGACAAACTGTGGTAAAAAAAACCCGCATAAATACAAGCAAATTTTAATACAAAAAGTGCATGAAATATTTTGTTGCCATAGAGATTAAGATAAACTTTCCGTTAATTGCGTGTCGCAAAATAAATTGCATTCACTTGAATAAAGCACAGAATTGAAGAGCATAACAAGATGTTATTTTATTGTTTGTCATAAATTTGACAAATTAAATGTTCACCTAAGTAAGCAGAATTCAATATCACGTTACGATGACTTTTCATTTTCATAGACGCTGAAGAACGCAGGTGTTTAATGTGTATGAAAGAGGTCTCAATTAATACTATAGAAACACCTGACATCATGTCAATATATGAAGTATAAATAAACAGCTTCACTACACACCTACATACTATAGTATAATGAATACATTATTAATTAAAAAAAATTGTGAGAATTTTGTTGTATGTTATTGAATGAAATGTATGTTGGATATAGCTCTTTACAGCAGGAGAATCTATTTTTATATATCTGACAACAACATATTTCAGATAACCAGAAACGCCTGTGAAGGCCACCACCAGGGACCCTCACTTGTCTAATAAATAATGCATACCATCCATTTCCGTTAATGTAATCAACATAGCTCTGATAAAGTTGACATGTTTGGAACTTAATCAATTGTTTATGACTCTTTATCAATAAATATTTTGTAATTTGCGTAGTATGTTTTATGTATAGGATATCGACCGAGTACGAGGTCTTTCTGTTTAGGAAAGACCTGGTCACGAATTTCATGTGACACCGAGAGCGCGTAGCGCTCGAGGTGTTTCATGAAATTCGTGACCAGGTCTATCCTAAACAGAAAGATCGATGTACGAGGCTGATATCCAACTTACACACCGTCAAACTATTGGCTTGAGTAATGGCTGATCCAAAAAAAAAAAATTATGTAATGCACAAAGATTATTTGTTAACACTGCGCATAAACAGGTAAGCTTTTATCAACGTTCTGCTTAATTATAGTATATAGTTTTCATTTAACTTTGCCTTTCCCTTTAAAATAATAATCGAAAGGCTAAATGTGCAATTTGTCGAAAAATAAAGCGAATGGGTCTGTACTTGAAGGTAAGAATGCATAATTATGTTGATAGTATTTCGAATCAAACATTTCAAATTTGGCCCCCGGACAGTTGCCCTCTCGGAAGTTTGCCCCTTTTTTTGCTGTGGCGACTTGTCACTTGTCATAAGTCATTCCGTGTTTAAATGTTATGTATATTATTTCATTTATTTATGGCTTAGTTTTTGTTTATTAAAGCACAATAGAATCTCGACAATAGGCGATGAATTTTTGTAACAACCAATTAAACAGTTAAATATTTTAACATTTTAAAAACAGGAGAAAGGGGGTTGGGGCAATTGTTCACCCCTTACAAAGGTATGACGGGGCAAATGTCCCCCACTGCAAAAAGGGGGCAAACTTCCAAGACGCAACTGTCTAAGGGGCAAATGTCCGGATACCCGGCATACCACAAAAAACTTACATATGTACATTGAATATTGTGACAAGTGTAGGATACATAATCCGAAATAGTATTTGATATAGCAGATATTATTAAGTGTTCTAGAATAAAATATGATCGTCTTTCATATAAATTTTTGTGCTAAATCAATTTAAACTTTATAAACATTTCTTATTTAGATTTTTTAATAATATCCGAATGATACATTTCTATCGGTTCTATCGATATTTGAAATACTAATGGGAGGTGTTCCCATTGTAAACCAATCCACTTAAAGTACTTGTATATGCATGTCACTATAAGCAAGTTTTGGATTATACCTGTAGCATTCTTTGGAACTAAGCCCTAGATTCGAAGGTTTTCAGGGGAAATCAGTTTTGATTTTTCACCGATTGAATAGAAAGACAGGATGAAGCACTCAAAGAGAGAGGGGGAGATTAACGGGGATTTAACAATCCCGTGGGTGGGAATGTTACTAGGGACTTCGCTATTAACTGTGGGTAGCTGCAGTTTCGTAGGCAAAGCGTATATCAAATGTACGTTATTTCAATCACAAATGCGTTTGAATGTTATATTTTTCGATATGAATGTTTGGTACAATTTGTATATACATGTACTATGAATTTTCTAGAACGTTTAAGATGTTATGGATTAGGTGATTTAAAATGGTAATAAGTATGCTGTGGAAACTGTTATAGTTTCATAGAAATGAACGTGAAGCGTCCATAGTTGTTATATTCTGAACTTAATGACAGAAGAACCGCTTAGATTACTATTACTTTGAAAAAATGACGCGATTTAATAAATGTGAAATGCGTCCTAACTTTAAAATGCAATTAATTTATGTTATTCTTAGATTTAATATAGGAATGTTGGAATAATTGCATTCAAGAAACATTATCTTGTTTAAAAAATGTATCCAGATTTTGTAAGATAGGAATATAATTAAGACAATCATATACATTGATTTTCATTTTTCAAATTTTGATTGTATTTCATGTTTTCTTTGTCTGCGCATAGGCAGGTCTATTTTTTCACGTGTTTTTCATGACTGGGTCTGTCTGACTAGAACAGACCTGTGCACGTGCAAAAGATAGACCTCCTAACGGACTTTCTTTTGTTTAAACAGGTCTATCCGAAAAATATAGACCTATCACAAACAATAGAGGAGGTGTGTAAAGAAAAGAAAAGGGACGAACGTCATTATGAGTTAGCTATAATTAGAAAATAATTTGCCTATATTTAAAAATTTAAAAAATTCTAGAAGAGATGTAAACAAACTAATTTCTAAATAAAAACGAAAATGATATTTGAAAGAAGTTTAGTTAGGAAGCTGCAAAAGAAGAAGTATAATGAAAATGGAATTTTGTATGAGGGACTTGGCTATTAACAATTCATGATATTCCTTTTCTTCTAATTGAATCAACCACCAATAAAATCGACATTTCCAGTATGTAATCAGTTGTTTATGATTCCGTTGCCCGTTCTGTAGATAAAATTATTCATGTGTTATTTCTTTCCCAAACATTTCGTCTATATGTGCCGAGGCTTTAAACAGTAAAATCATATAAAATGTTGAATAAGATACATCGAAGCTTAAGGTCTGTTTTAATTGCACAAATTAAGTGTAACGACAACAAACATTTCATTTTAAAGTTCAACATAAAATATGCATATAAAGAAGAAGACTTTGAAATATTAGTAAAGCATTTTAGACCATCAGCAATTACTATTTGCCGCTTTTCTTCTATGTAAGAAGCAGTTTTTCTTTTACAAAGAGTGAACGACTCCTCAAATGTGTATAATGTAGATATGAACATTCCAAATTGCATACAATATGATACAAAGGTTTTCACATAAAAGTATTTATTAAAATTCTTGAACGCTGAGATCCCTCAAGAACAATCAAACAAAAAATAGTTGAAAATCACAAAGTCGGTTTCAGTCTGTTTATTCCACTGAGGGCGAGAGAGAACGGAAGACAGTTCATCCATCAACTGAGACACTTCCGTCGTTGGCATTATCTTGTCAAGGGTACATTTTACCTCGTCAAGGATAAACATGTCGTTCTATCACCCTTAGTGAATTTCATATTCACTTATTGTAACCCGCTAGTAACGACACGGAAAAATAACAAAATCCCAGTACTTGGCAATGTACATGAGGATCGTTAATATCAGCGGACTAAAACATAATGTTACGAAGTAAAAGTGCGGATTATCACATAAAACCAAATAGTAAATAAATTAAATGAGATAAGAAAGTCCAAAGTCTCTCACCCCCTAGCACCGATCAAGGAGGTATTCAATTCCCAACGCTTAAGTATTGGATTCAATGAAGCAAATTGAAAAGAACGATAGATATGCAACAAAATACATTAAAGAAATAAAAGTTTATAATTATAAAGAGATGAGGAAATCTCATAGAAAGGGCATTTCCTAAAATCTTGTTAAGTAACATATTATCGCTATTGCAAACATTACAACATTGCATCAGACGTGTTTTCAATGTTATATATTTAAAGACAGCTGACAGGTTCTTAACAAGATAAAAATACATTTCAATAGACTAATGTGACATATTTAATTCCCTATATTGTCTGTAAAGATGATGTATAGCTTATGACAGCTTGAATGCGTCCAATGGTTTGATAATGAGAAGGCAGCATAAACTGGTGTTGTTGGAGAGTAAAAATGCCCAAAGCATCAAACACTCCAACGTCTATTACAACATGAGTAATTATTTTGAAAACGTTCTGAAATTTCAAAGAGCACGAGCAAAACAACTCATATAAAATTATGTGTTTTGCAAAATGTTGTCTACTGTAAAAACATTAAAAGCCGTCTGCAGGAAAAGTATTGAAATTGGATATAGGAACGCACTAATGCAAAAAGCTCTTGAATCGGGAAATCTAGATAATGGCTAATCGAATAGCGTTCGATTAAACAACAGAAACCCATAAAATAGCTAATATCTTTGTGCGATATCAGGTACAATAATACATATGAGGACTGTATAGTAATCCGATACAACAGAACTAATCAAACATCAATAAATGGGTATTTTATTGAACATTATTAATGAATATCAATAGGAAAATAGAAAAGAGGAAATATAAAATCAGATTTAGCAGTATGACATTATTAAATAATTTCATAAATATCTTTTTATACTGGGAGATTTGAATGAGAATACGGTTTGTAAACAATGCCAGCACTATGCTGTTCGCTAACCAACCCTATTACAAGTAGAGAAACTGATAGCGAACAGCATGGATCCTGATCAGACTGCGCGGATGCGCAGGCTGGTCTTGATTCATGCTGGTCGCAATCGACACTATGTTGGTTTTGTCGTGACGCGGCTCATATGACGTTTTTCAACGATAATTAAAACTTATTCTTTTATACAATTACAAAATGTACATGATTTAAAGGAACATTCACACGATAATTGAAAAAGAATAATTAGTGGATACTTTTAACATGTAGTTTAAGGTCAAAATATATACAAACGTTAAATATAAATAATATTTACATGGGTAAATTAATAAAATATTTATAGGTTTTGCATGTTAAAGAAACATAACTTTTTTTCTTATAGTTTGAGTCCCGCATAAAATCATGCGCCTTCACTCCTGACTTTCCAATACTCTTACTGGTTTTAGTATAATAACAACATATAATGGAAAATACATAATGTACAATCATATCAAATATGATGGTATGAAGTGTTTTTATTTTATTTATGATGAATTACATGTTTATTTACCACATTCAATTCAGTTCGACAACTTGGAAATGATGTTTGATAAAAGAAATTCAACTGTGGAATTATTATATGTTAGACACAGCGAAAAGCGCCTTATAAACAGAAATACAAATCTTCGGAAAAAGCATTATATGCTGTAAAAATGTTATAACCCAAGTAAAACAGGAGCTTTTATGTAAGCTAATCAAATATATCTCATTTATCATATATAGACAGAAACACAATATTCCACTAGACTCCCTGCAATGTCTGTGAAACATAACACGAGGGACACTTCTATCTAATAAATAATGTATATTATCAATATTCACTAATATAATCAACCTAGCAAACTTATTTAGATATTAACCGGTTATTAACTGTTTATCTGCTACTACTGTTTATTTTACTGTTTAACTATGATACAGTAAGATACAGTAAGATAAATACAATGGTTGCTCGGAACATTATCTAGTCATTATCGTTATTTAATTTTTAAGTCAACAGTTGTTTACAAACAGCAATGAAAAATGTATTGTATACACTTGAGGTAGTAGCTAGTTTTAGTTTTCTGTTTTAATGAAAAGGTGTCTTTAATCTTATACTTTGACAAGAAAAACTTTCCAGTAAACTATGTAGTGCTTCATAGAGGTCTTAAAAATCCTATTTTCCAACGGTCGAACATAATTAATAAAAATATTGGAATGGAAACCACAAAATGTTCTCAGTATACCAATCATTAGATGTCATAGTCCCGTTTGACTGAATCTCTAAAGTTTTCATTTCCTTTTAAACACTCTTAAGAAGTCTATAAAGTAACAATTTAAAAGTACGTGATCCAGTTTTTAAAAAACGTGCTGAATGCACTGACTTTGGGTCTCAAAAATGGGCAATAACATATACTGATCATCAAGATGCGCTTGATCTTTGAATGAGAGCACGGTACATATTAGAATATTTAACTGTTTTTTTTATTTGATGATTGTACATATTCATTCACTTTTTTTTATTCACGTTCCAGTTTCTGCTCCACAATCCAACAATTGTTAAAAACAGGTGTTTTTGCACGTGCACATTTTCAAAATGTCATGATTGTTAGGATTTAAGGAATAGTTTTTGTTTCTTGCATTCATCAGTTTGTTTTTAATAATTATGTGATTTACAATTAAACATGTATTATGGCAACAATTTACTTATTCATATTTCACATACGTATATGTGATGATAACATAAAACATATTTATACAGCAAGAAATTATATTAAATGTATTATTTTGTTTTCTTTTTATATTTTATGCAGACCTGGATATTTTCTTTGAATCAGCGACCGAAATACCAGGCAAAGATGAAAGATTCGTTCAGAGCGATGGTTCTCTTCTAGGCAAAAATATTTACGAGCAATAGATATGCCAAAATACACACAGAAGTAACGATATTAATTGAATCTTACCATACACATTTTGCTCAACCTTTGGGTCTCGTAAAATCTTTCTATCCATAATATTTACGATTGCTTTCATGTCTAGGTATTTTATATGGTACATTTTCAGTGACATGGATACTTTATCTTTTTCATCCGAATGTACGTTTGTTCTCTTAGAAATAAAATATTTTTCGACCAAATGAGAAAGGGATATCAATGTATACAAAAATGAAATGATTTATCGTTTCATCTGCAATTTGCGATGTATGTAATATGTAAAGATAGTTAGCGGAAATATATTTTATATAATTCAGCCTATTTGTTAGATATAACAATTTAAAGGTGCTTCACTTAGGCCAAAGGCTGGAAAAAACATAAAAAACACCAGAAAAAACCCCACCAAAACCCATACAGTTTGAAATTTCCTTACTTAGACCAAGTGAAGCACTGAATATTGTCAGTCTTGTCAAGTCAAAAAAAAAAAAAAGAACCTCGTTGGAGCCCTTTAAAGACAATTTTGAATTTAGCGCTTGAACCTCGTCTAATTTATTTTTTACAGCTATGTATTCGTTCAATAGTATTGAATTTCAGTATTGTATTAAACATGTTGAATTATCTCATTATATCTCATATGCGGCACAATAATATTGCGCAATATAATGTGATAGAACTTTAATGAATTAGTGAGAAAGCAACAATAAATTGAATTTTAAATATTGCAATCATGTTTACTTAATTTATCTTTATCATTTTTCGACAAATAAATGTAGTATAAACTATTCCTGATTTCATACATCTATCGACTCTCAACATAAACATTGATCATATATGTTCACAGCATCAAAATCTTTACATTTTCTAAAAAAATGCATAATAAGTAAATCAACGAATTTCAGAAAAGTTAAGTTTCATATCAAGCTCTAAGAAATCATATGAAAGCGCAATGTCTAGGATTTGTTTTTATTCAAAGAACAAGCTTTTTGACCTTGACCATTGTAATAAACTACTTAACATTAAAAGCTTGATTCACAGATATAAATGAAATTAATAACCCCGAGGGTGCTTACGATAATTAAACTGGTTAGATTACAATAAATCTAACAAAGAAAATGGATCTGTAATCCGATTTTATGAGGTAATCGTTCTCGAAAATAGAACTTAATTTCAGCTCTTTCAAAGGTTTTCACATTATTTTCAGTAAGATATCATCTCATACCATATATAAGACGTCACGGGGGCTCCAAATGTTTTCAAACCAATTGAATTAGCAATTGTACAATGTAGAATATAGTACAAATTTTATAAGAAAATTGGTTAAAAAATTACCATTAAAATTAATCAGCCTTTTTACAACAACAACAAAAAAAAACAACAGCAATTTAAATATTTAATATAATATTAAATATATTATTAAAATGACAAAATCTGGATAAAAAAATCTAAGAGTCATTTCAAGGAGAAACATCTTGTTTTTTTTTAATTCTTTATAATTCTTAATTTTGTGTGCAAATGTGACTTTAATGTTATGTTTACATTTAACATATACACATTCTGGAAAGGATAACTTTTCTAAAAGAAATTTAAAAGAGAATGTATACGTAAAGGTAAAACTGTTGACTTTTTTTGATTCAAAGATTGTAAGCATTACAATCAAATATAACACAACTTACAGTAGCTCATTGATAGTAATCTATATCTTAAAGATTACTGACGGATGTGTTTACGTTGATTTGATTTAAGGATTGGATTTGAGGACTTAATTTGGTTAACTCAAGAGTTAACTACGATTTTGTTTAAAAATAATACATGATTATATCATAGCAGTTGGAAAGAGAAATGTGTGTGCCTACGCTTACTCCAAATTACATACACTGCTATGATTTCGATGATACAATAAGGATAATGTCAGACGACTTTCATCAAAAGACGACCGGTTGTCAAACTTCTGAACATATATAAAAGCTATATTCAACTTGGGAAATCAGAAAGCGACAAGACATTGTGATACAGACAAAGGCTACATATGATTTATGGTGCATAAAAACATTAAGTGTACAAAGATTTTACTGTCATCTTTTTCTTTGCTCTAGTTATTGAGAAATAAGTAGAAAAAGAGTTATTGTACAGAAAAAAACAAAACAAAAACAAAATTACATTCTTTTTAACCAAACATAGCCACGTACATGTATATAACTATAGTTGAATTATACACAGTTTTTAAAAAAAACAAAAAAAAACATTTCAACAGTATTACATGATCAATATCCTGATATGAAAATAATTGCTTAGAATGAAAAATAAAAAAGATACACCATATTTAACATGTCTATTTTATAGGATATAGCAATGTAATTCAATATGTAATTTCGTTGACTTCGTATGAAACACTAGGTTACAGAAGCCAGAAGCAGAAATAACTTCGAGCACATTGAGAACTTTAAAATTATTTTCCGATTTATCTTGTTTTATCTGCATATTGACTTAAAGTCGATTCTGTCAGTTTCAATGTATTCATTTCTAAAAAAAACTGTGCTAAAAACTAGTAAAGACCATTTGATCTCTATAAAAACTAACGTTTAGCTTTTTTATCGTGAAACTGAATAATATATTTTTATAAATTTGTCTATAACTTTTAATGTAAAATTGATAAGACAAAATACAGTTGATGTATATATCAAGAATTGGACATCCCAAAGTCCACATAAATCGCCCATCAAATGATCAAAATAATGCATTATTGTCATTTATCAGGCACAAACGTCTTGATAATTTGCCATTACTATATATTGAAATATATTCAGTAATTATTAAAAATAATCTGACTAATGTTCAGATCTACATCTTTTCATGTAGATCTGATGGCGAACGTATATGTTTCGCCTTCTTTATAATTCGGATTTCCCGAGAAAGCTATTTTTAGCCATGCAATCGAACCGGTTTTTACAGATATTAGTATCAAAATACAAAAATGTACCGATATTCGAAAAATTAAAAAAACATGTTGATTTTTGTTAGAAAAAAATTCTTTGAAGTAATTGTGTTTGAATGGGCAAGTTTGTTTTTCCAGCTTACCTATCGGCTATATGGACAACGCCAACGTAAAAAATACCTTCTCAGTTTTGGTTTTCCCAGGGTTGAAATTAGAAACCGCATTGCTTTCAAAATTATGAAAGTTCAACGATGACTGGCTTTGCGAAAGGTCACCAGAAATGACTTCGTATTTGGTCTGCCAAATCTAAAAGAGTAGAGTTATTTAGAGCTGATTTTAATCACACTGATATTAAAAATATAAGATTTACAAACAATTAATAACATTACGCCAAATTTGATTATTATCATGAAATTTAGTAACGTTTGTGAAATATATAGAAAATTTTAAATTAGTAAAACAAAGAAACACTGCTCATGTACTTTGACAAAAATAATGTCATTCAGTTAATGTTTGATAATAAAAGAAAGAAAACTTGCTATGGAATTCATTGACGACAGAGCACATGTAAAGAAGTCCAAATCAATCACAGATATTTGGAATCAGAAAAAAAATGATCTAGAAAATGTGAAATATGAACAGCCACAAGGAAAAAGGATACACCTGATAACATGAGGAGGACGTGTGTCAAAAAATCATTATTATGTGTTTATAAATGAATAAAAAATAAATAATAGAGCAAAGCAATCGATTAGCGAAAAATATTTTGTAACACCTTGTTAAACCTACCTTAATATTATTTCCTCTATGAAGATGGATGCCAATACTTTCTTCTTGTTATGAATAGTTTTGAGCACAACATCAGTTAAATCGTTACTGGCAATGGATGTCAGTTTTCGTTCACGCATTTTTTCGTGATTTATATTGTTGACCAATTCATTTTAAAGAATATGAACACGTATATGTGTTCATGTGACATTAATTTTCAGCTGTTTTTTGACGTGTTATTGCAGTTTTGTTAATCATAGGATTATATGATGCAAGGATTTTAAACAATCCTATTACATTGCTTTGTCAGATGAAAAAATAGTTTGTTTGTTTCAAAATGACATTAATATGAGACATTTGGTATCACTTTCATAAAATGATATAATTTGTTTTGTTCTAAGTTTAATATCGGCTTCCTCTTAAAATCGTTAAAAATCTACTCTTTACACGCATCTTTTTCCTATGCAAAATGAATTAATATAGATAACATATTCTGCTGAGATTGATTTCTGATTTTGATTCAAGCGGACAAAAATACGAAATAAGGCGTCATTTGGTCGTCTGACTGTATTCAAACTCGTCTATCTCTATACAAAGGAATATTCCAAGGTGAGCATACCGATTAATGGCTTTACAAAAGGAAAAAAAGGAAATACTCTTAGACTAGTAAATAAGTAATTTATAAAATGACATTTAATGTAAAGGAAAAAGAAGCCTTATATCAATGACTACTTATTAATATTGAATTGTTCGTAAATTGACCTTTTAATTGCAATACCGAATTATTATTTTTTTTTAAAAAGATGATTATATTTGTGTATTTTAAACACACATGAAAGTTTAGTTCAATAAACATATTTCTGTGATTTCCTTGATTATTAAAAAAAACTTCTTGGTTGTTAACATTATATTTAGCTGAAAAACTGGAAAAAAAGTGAAAACAATAGATCAATTTCAATTTGACGTATTCTTATTAATGTATAAGCCTTTCGATACTTTATTTAAATTGGTTTATTCAATCAATAAACATTTCTATGGGATCGATACAGTATGAGATAAATCTTAAGAAAAAGTTTAACTAGCATGGATATTATATAGATATTCATTAACTTAAAGGCAATAATACTAATATAAACTGGGTCTTAAATCAAAGCTACTTAAAATCAATATCCGTGGTTATTAAAACTTTGTTTGGATTTTGTATTGTTTCCAAGGTTGCAGAATCATCTCTATAACTGTTCGATAACTTCAAAAGTTAAAAGGCTAATTATTTATTTAGATGTACCGTCTTGCTTAAGTTATTGCCGAACAAAATGAAGCAAATTTGGGCAATCATAATCAATATATAGGAAACAAACGATTTGTCAAGATAAAATATATCACAAGGGATAAATCTTTTCCATTTAGTTCCTTTTCAACAATGATTATTATCAAGCATCCAATAAAACTAGATAATCCGAATAATTTCCAAATCATTTGATATAATCGCTTCTTTCTATAGCAATGTTGTAAATGATCATATGAATAAAAATTTAGTTAAAGCATAAAATGCTTTATATCTGCGAAAACAATTATAGTTTGAATTGAATTTTGAACAAGAATACTACCAGAATAACTGCTTGATATAAACAAATTCGTTTATTTTCTAACATACACAGAATCATAGAAAAAGTATGGCAAAAAACTTACTAAAAACAGCAGCATAATATTTTGTTCCGGAACGTTTTGTTCTGTTAACGTGCAATATTTAAGTGTGCTAAAGATCCTGTATGGTCTTATATAATAGATATGATGCTCAATTAAGATTTATCAATTTTGTAAGTTCAGTTCCAAAAACCATTATTTATAAAGATATTACCGAATTTAATATTTCATGTAAATTAAGGGAGGTAATAAAAAATTATATTCTATAAATTCTTAGTCAATTTTTTCAATAAGAAATGAATGCATATATTTTGATGATTACATATAATATGTACAAATATTTGCAGTACATTTTATCATATTCTTCGATGTTTGAAAAATTGTTTTATAAGCATTATTATATACAACCTCAATTACGACATACAGTCAGGATCTTTAAATAGCATAGCCAATCAATGGTAAAAGTGTTTCAAGAATCGACTATATAATTATGGAAACAAGATAATTTTAATGTTCATAGATTAAAAAAAAACAACAAAAAACATTTCACAAGATACACTTTTATACCCTTTCAAACAATTTTTCATGTACTATGTGCATTTATTTGATATAATGAAAATGATCTTTGAGATATAATTCCTCGCTTACGAACTCCAAACTCGATTTTATATAGCGATAAAACACCGCTGGGCATATATTATTTCTAAACTTGAGTTAATTTTTGTAGATTTAATTAAATAATATCATTGTCATAAAATACACATAAAAGGAATGCGTGAAACTAAGTTAATGCGATACGATATAATTATATTAAAATTTGAATTCAAAGAAAAAATGATTCTTATGCTAAACGCTGTGCAAATTGTGAAATATGAAGAGAATGATATCAGCTGTTATGGGACATTCTTTTAAGTCGACGCTCGCGATAGAATATTATTTGAGATTACTTTTTTGATAAACTAATTTTCAACAAGCGTAAAGAAGAAAAAAAAAACATTCAAAAGAAATATAAGAATTTCTATATTTTAATCACGTCTTATTAAGAACGCAATGCCTTGAGATAGATGTACTTAATTATGGCTCATTGCTTACTCATTAGTATATGCCAAAACAATTCTTAAAGCTAAAGAAAATTATATTTAATCATGAAATAGTCTTCGATTAGATTTTTTGGCGACACATTTCTTGAATAACAGGACGACTCGTATACACAATAAAACATTAAATAATATCTATTTGTGTAAAAAAACTTCGCTGTTTCAAAACAGGCTTTGATTGGTAACCTTTACATGAATTTGTTTTGTTTAATTTTTAGAGATATTAAAAAGATTAAGATGCAAAACCGTCGTTTATTTCTATTTGTCCATCCTTATAATATATTTCCTTTTTTTCTTCGTCGTTTTATTTTTTTGCTTTGTTTTGATTGTGTTTACAGTATTATTATTTTATTTATTTATGAAGAAATTCATGTTGCAATTAAAACTGCTCTGCATTTAAATGTGAATAGTTTATAGCAATTTGTTATCGAGGGAACAAAACAAAAAACTCATTGCACAGTGGGGTACTCGAGTATATCATAATGACTTTATGTGTGTGAAAACCACGAAAGTAAATACCGATATCTACAAGAATAATTTTATTTATATGCGTTTTATAAGGAAAAAAACTCATTAAACTCAAACCTTTTCAATCGTTAAAGCAAATGCAAATGGTGTATTCAATATTTTACAAAGATCAAAACAAGAGAGCAACGTTTACAATTCTCGTGCTATTTACATCTTATTCATTCAAAACGGATGCTGCATTATTGTTCAGACGGATTCATCATAAATATCATAATTCAAGTAGAACTAGTATCTATTGATTTCGGAAATTCATGTCTGGTAAATTGAAATTTATTCTTATTAAAACATTTAAAGAACTGACAAAGAATTTTCAATCAATAATCAGATATCGGAATAGGTGACTTTGTAGTGCGTATTGCAAAACAAATGAGGACCACATGTTGTAGAATGTTATTCATCTTGAATCATATTGATTTTCATTAACAAGACTTGATTTCCCGTTACTTATAATCTTAAGGTTTTTCATCGGTAATTCTATTTCAGTGTCTTTAATGTTCAATGACCTAAAACCACTTGTCCCTCACCGCAGTGGGTTCTAATACCACTTTAGACATTTAATTATTCGTTGCAAGAAAGTCAAACAGTTGGCTTTATGTACTCGCTTGTACCTGTTAAGTTGAAAATTCGTCATTTGACCTTTAAAGATTGTTGTTGTGACTTGAACCTCAACCAAAACTGTTAATAGGCCTTACGTTCAAGAGACTTTGGATTCTTTTTATGCGAGAAAATATATTAAGCTATGGATGTCACCTGAAGTTTCATCCACCACCTTAGCTGGAAAGTCGCCAGATGACTTGTACAGACAATAGTACTATAAATATATATTCATAAGAGTGTAACGCCCTTAATTCCTTCCAATTTCCGATAGTACATACTAGGTTGGATTTATTCAAATAGAAATTAGATGGAATAGTTGCATAGTTGCATAGAGTGCATGGCAATTTAACAATAATAACACGTTGAAACAAAACCGGCTAAGCTTCTTAACACTAAAATACATTTGTAACAATATGATTATGTTTAAGTTAACATTTATTTTGCCTCATACTTTAAAGAATGCTTTGAACATATTAGCACCCATTCGATACAGTAGTCGTACAAAGCATAAAGGAATAATGCACCCCTTACGAATACTTCAACTGTCTGGCATGTTGTAAAACCAATTATAGCTTCACATTTTATATTGATTTTGTTCATTAACTTCAATCTGGAGAATATGTTTGATTACTATGAGTTGCAGAGATACGACACTTACACTCTATATTAGATTTGCAGGTATATTTTCAACATTATAGTATTTCCATGATGAAGTATATAGCCAACTCATCAAGTAAATTTTTATTGAATTTTGTATTTGGAAGAACGTCTTTTGTTCATTGAACAAACCTTTTTGTAAATTTTATATTTTACAGTTACGGTTAAAATACAATTACTATTTTATATGTATACCATAAATGTCATAAAAAAGAACACACCTAGAATTACTATCAATTTATTTCTTCGTTTTTCTTCATAATTCAACCTAAACAACTTATTCCATCCAATTAATGTATAACCTGGCAAATGTTTGGCATATTCTATAAGTAATTTAAGAAGCAGCCTTTGAAGAATCAAACTTTATGAACATGATAATAGCGATAACGTATATGATGTTATTTTCAAAGAGATAAACGAGGCGTACTTTAAGTTTGAAATTTCCTAATATTGTATCAATTAAATAGTTTACAAAATAGTTTCCAAGAAGAAAAAGGTATACCTTGATGAACAAAACTGGATATATCTCTTCGGAAATACTTTCTTCATGATTTACGAAATAAATAAAATGTTTTTTAGAAATTTTATATTAGAAACAAATCGCGTCGTTGATTTTCATACGTTTTCATTTCTGTTTATATATGGAATAACCCATTACATATTTTCCATTCTTTACTGCTGCAGATACGATATTAATTTCTTTTTAATCTAATGATAACATATTTGTTTAACTTCAATTTTTCTGAAATTATCTATTGAAAATGAAATCGTTGAATGAAACTAAATTGCCAAATGCTAATTGCAGTACAAATGGTTACCAAATTTGACCGTGTTGCACTGTTGCAAATTCTCCTGCCAATGTCAAATTCTAACAATAAACCGGGATTGAATTATTAAATGTTTATTGTTTATCAGTAGCAGGTTCTGTACTTAATCTGGATATGAATGTTGTTTATTTTCTTTTCTGCCCCAAAATTTAAAGATAAAAAGGCAGCTTATTGACATTGGCCACACGGAGAAAAATACGCAAACTTGTATTTTGATTATTATAATAAATACTATTAAATCACTAATCGTATATTTACATCATAATCTACATATTTTTGCAGTTGTGTGCCCCAATCCACAAAATTAAATATGTTTTGTCATTCAACAATTATGTATGTTATCAACACTAAATGCAGTTTGAAGAACAAACTCGAGTGTATTTGTGTAATTTATCTCGGTTACAGTTAAAATCAAATTATTTTAAACATGATATTATATGTGTATGACGCCTGCAAAATTCGTATTATCATATGCTTTCAGTGTTGTTTTGTTATTATAAAAACGCATATACATGAAACAATTCTTGCAGATATCGATATTGACTTTAAATGCTTTTCGGGTTTTATTGATTCCCAATATTACAAAACATGAGTGGCGAATCGGTTTAAACGGGAAACAATTTTGCCGTCTGACCACATATGAGACTGAATGAATTTAAATAATTAAAAAGGCAAACATCATGTTAAATATATCAAGCTGTTAGGTGATGGTTTTATAAAACAACTTTCATACCGCGAAACTTGTAATATTACCTCTGACACCTGGGCAAGTCAGTTTTGCTCAATATGACAAAGGTCTATTATTTGTGTTGGAAACATTATAAAAGAATCTAAAGTCCCTCGCTGGATTCAAACCTACGGCGGCGCGGGGCAAGTGTTTTGATGTCAACGACCTTACAATTCGGCCACGATGTATTTACCGTCCTTGATGTAACTCTTCGTAGAATTTTACTCATTGTTTTGAACGGAACAAATTTTCCACCAAGTTATCTTTTATCGAAATAATTACATTTGACAATAATGACACTATCTCCTTTATTCTAAAATAATAACAAATTATATAATCAAAGAAATTAAGGCATTCCTCGGAGCTTACCATTTTCTTTGGCTATAAGATTTTTTAAATTTAATATAAATACGCTTCAATTGTACATTTCAACACAAATTAATTTGCAAGACATTGATTTTATTAACTTTTCATAGAAAAGCAATTTGTTTAAATTTTATAACTGTAATTATGTAACTATTTTCAATTGTGAACAATATCCATATACTTTTTATATTTAAAAACTGCTCTAAATTTAAGTTAACAATAAAATGGTTGAACTGTTTCATTTTTTCTGATACAATAAGACTGATAATTTATACAGTGAAAATAATCATTGACATGAATTCATTAATGAAAATCATTCAAGCTTAAAATCATTTTGAGATACGAGTTGAACTGATTCAGCAAGGTGTTTGGCTTGATTGCTAGAATATATCAATATTTTTTCTTTATTGTTACGGATAAAACTAAAAATATAATCTAAAAAGATGCTATTTATTTCTTCTTTTTAACTAGATTTAATTTTAGTTCAGTTACGCTTTTATTCATTCACATAGAATGATTGTAGGCCATAGATTGCATTTTGTGGGTGAAAGACCTAATATGGCATAAGGAAAATATTTTTATTTATTAATAAGTTATTTTGATACGCCTTTTATTTCTACTATGTATGGTTTAAGATAACTAATCTAAAACCAGACTGCTACTTCTAGTATTTTGCTGTTGTTTTCTTTTTCAGTTCGGTCATGTAAAAAACTCAGTGGAGTCCCAATGGGTCTCTTCTCAATCAAAATGTTTACGAACAACGTATCTGCCAAATACACAGGAAGAATGATATGAATCGTATTATACAATATAACAGTTATGAGGAAAGGATATATGTATCTTGTCCTACCTATTTGGTAATATTACAATTTCAAGGAGCTCCACTGAGGTCAAAGAGCCTAAAGACAAACCAAAAAATGAAATTATTTCTAATAATATCAAATGAAGCACTTAGAATTGAAAAATCTGCGAGAGATATATACTCAGAAATATACTCAGAAATGAATTAAATATTGCTCTTTTTGTGCGGCCCGTATCCTAATATGAATGAACGCTTGTCATTGTTGGGTCAGTTTGGTCACATATACATGTAGTGCAATGCTATAGCGCATAGTTATGTAATCAAACTTCAATGAATAAGTGTGAATCGACAAACTACAATTAATTTAATGGTAAATCATGTTGTGTTGGTGGACAAGTGAAAGCATTGTAAAAAATAGAGGGAAAAAGAATCTTTCAAGAAAATCCAAAACGGCGAAAGTAAAATAAATTGTCGCAGGCTGGTTTGGTTGAGTCTGTTCGTGGACAGTACTGGAAAAAGCAAGTTACTGCCCACGCTCCCTAGCACCGGTTGAAAAATTCAATTTAGGAACAACCGCAGACGTGTTTATAGGATAGTTACTATGTAAAATTCAATAATACATGTTTGTGTCATTCGATGAAAAGCGGCGTTTGGTCCACAAGTAAGAGAATGATTGTACCATAAACGAGAAAACGAGGACGAACTGAAGGTAAGATTTACGGATAAGGATCAAATTCAAAAACTCAAATATTCTTTCTTATTTATCCTCATAGATTAAATATTCAATATTAACTTGATAAAACTGGACTTGAAATAGCATGTTTATGAAATTTTAGAAAAAAATTATTGTTATTTTACAAGATACCGGCATTAGACAGTTGATCCAGATTTTGATCTTGATCCTTTAATTGATCCTCATTTTGATCCAATTATTTTTGTATTTGTTTTGTCATATATTGATTTTATACCAAAATAGGTTGGTTTCTTTTAAAAAATAGCAATTATTTACATTTCGAATATGTACCATTTAATTCTAGCATAATACGATCAATTTTAGTTTTATAAAACAATGAAAAGAAAATCAGGATCAATTGATCCTGATCCTGATCTTTTCATAATTTCATAAATAGTTTTTAATAATCTAAATTATCTCATAATTACTTAGTGAATTTTGTGAAAATCATATCTATTTTTCAAATACCAAAAAAAAGAATCTTATATCAAGATTAGAACTGTATTGTTTGATAGTGTGTTGTCTAAATCATCTACAAATCTCATCCTGCTAAATCTTTACGAAATCATATAAAACACAATGTCTAAGATTTTGTTTTTTACTCAATGAACATGCTTATTTACCTTGGCCATTGTAATAAACTCCTTATCATTAAAAGCTTGATTCGCAGATCCAAATCAAATTAATAATCCCGAGGGTGCTTACGATAATTAAACTGGTTAGATTACAATGAATCTAATAAAGAAAATGGATCTGTTACCGGATTTTATGAGGCAATCGTTCTCGAAAATAGAAAAAATTTAAGCTCTTTCAAAGGTTGCCAAATTAATTTTAGCTAGATATCATCTCAAACAATATAAAATACGGCACAGGGGCTCGGACTGTTTTCAAGTCAATTTAATTAGCAATTGAACAATAAAGAATAAAGTACAAATTTTCTAAGAAAATTGGTTATAAAATTACCATAAAAGTACTTGTTACTTTCTTATAAATGGAAAATATAATTGAGAATCGTATCAAATATCAATAGTTTGGTTTTGGAGATATTAGGCTGATCCCTAAAGATATGCTTCAGTTTATTTTACTTCAAATTATATAAATAAAGAAAAGACACAAAGGAATGATGACTGGTTACACATTTACGTCTCACATTTTTCTTCTACGAAACATATAATTTCAATCGATTTCAATTTGCATTAAATCGGGAATAAACTTGAATATTAGAGTATATTATAACAATATTCAGCGCTTTTGATTTTGATACAAGTCTTTTAACGAAGTATAGAAACATATTTTGACTGAGGATCAAAAATTATACATGATAGAAAGTGCTTCAAAACCAAAAAATGCTATGATATTTCTTATCATAATATCATGTTGATGTTTACCAAATACTTCAAAAAATCATGGGAAAAGTACAAAAAGTAAAATAAATATAATTCCGGAAGCTGGCAGCATAATGTTTTGACATAGACTCTTAAAAATGTATATCGGATATTTTATCATAATTTTTATTATGTGTATCAGGAATACGTATATTTATTATATTTAATTCATAATATATACAGTAACCATAATCCTCTAAATTAATACATTTTATATATTTTTAAGCATTTGTGAACTAAATATGTTGAACATATTACAAAATTATAAAGTATATCATTTGGACGATTTCAAAAACAATATAAATTTTATGTACAAATGAAAATAAAATGTGAACTGATTTCATGTTATTATTTAAGTTTTTAATGATGGCAATTAGTAAAACAACTTTAAAATAATAGAAATCTTAAACTTAAACTATGTAAAGCATACCCGGTATCAATACAATGGCATGAACTAGCTACGTTACCAAATTGAAATCACAACCTTTAACTTAAAGGTAAATTAGCTAGATATAAGGCAGTACTTTGCTTGAAATTAGTGTATTTCAACGCTTTCCTTGATTACTTAGTAAATTGCATGACAAATAATTATTTGTTCAAAAGAAACAAGTCATCGCCAAATATAGGGAGAATCAATCAACACATGCAGCAATCAATCACTTCCAATCTAACTAATCATTCTATATTTGGAATCTCAACGGGGAACTTCTGATTAAAGAACGCAAAAAATTGTTTGGAAAAATAAGAGAATTTTTACCATCTTAATATTATAATATATTGTATTTTAAATTTTTTCTTTACCAGTCTGCATCATTTGTTATTGAAGCTCTTTAAAGTGAGCTTTGTTAAATTTGACTTAATGTACGATATTTGATATTATGATATTATGTTTTTTAGTAAAAGTTATAGTACATGAAACGAGTTAGTTACGAGGATATAACACTGGCTGGGGCGACATCAAGGGGTGTTTCTGCTAAAAAATGCCGAGGCTGTTAGGCCGAGACAATTTTTTTGCAGAAACATCCCGAGATGTCGCCCCAGCCAGCGTTATATCCCCGTAACTAACGAGTTTCATATACTATAACTGTTTTATCGCAATGACATAATGTTTTCTTTTTTGTAGAAGAAACAACCAAATAAATAAATAAATAAATCGTTATCTACATTACAGTTATTTATGATAAGGCAGTTTTTTCAGCAGCAAAAAATATACAAAAGACATCCAATGTTAGAGGCGGATTGTAAACTGTTACCAAGATTGATTCAAGATTAAAGGGATTTTTTTTCAGTGGAAATAATTCATTCAGCGGATGTACCTTTTGATTAAATGAGAGTAAATTTCATTTCATTAATAATCTTTGTTTATATTTTTCATTGTATTTATATATTTATTTTATTTTATTTTATTGATTCCATTTTTTTATTTTTATGTTTTTGCTACTGGGAATGGTCGTTACCACTGCCCCATTGGAGCCTCTACTGCCCATTTGGAGCCTCTATGAAAAAAAACTGTATTGATATATACAAGGTGCGAAAAAAACTCAACCGATATATAACAGTCGAGTTTTTTTCCTATATGAATCAATTAAAAAACTGTACTGTTATATATCAATACAGTTTTCAAATGCTCAGTATAATGGGTTAGTTAGAACAAAGGAAATGTTCCAAACCAGGCGATAATAAAACGAAACGTGCATAGGTAATTTGAGGTCATGACAAAAAGCTACCTTCTATTTTATGTCATAACGAAACTTGCATTGCTTATTTGATATCATGATAAAATGTACAATATTCATTTGATTATCAGAAAGTTCCGCCTTTACAAAAAAAATATAATTATTGTGATCGAGAATAATTTACACATTAAGCAGAAGTGCTAATGCAAAAGCTCAAATCAATGTTAATATAATAAGGAACATTTAAAAAGTGAAAACGTACAGGGTACTGCAGTTCCGGAACAGGTGTAATATATATTGATATACTTCATTAAAAGTTTACATATACTAATATAAACAGATCCCATGAAAAACCAAGTACATTTATTTACACTACTAACGATTGTTCATAATAACTTTTTTCATGGAAGTGCTTTTGCTACTTCATATAACACTGGCGTTCATTTTAAAACTAAAAGAAAACAACCAAAGTTTATGATATATGAAAGCATGTGTATGAATCCTAAACCATAACCTTTGCAATGAAGAGAAATACTAATCATTTGTTTATTTTGTAACACTTAGTTTAAACATATTTTATTCCGGAACATACGCAATACATGATAGACAGATTAAGATTATATACACTGTGGAAATGGAGTGAAACGAAAGATATCAAGTTTTTATCAAGTTTTTCTCAAATTGATTATAAATTTACGAGCAAAAGATGACATCGATATACAGAAAATGTGTATGGCTAAATAATTGAATATTTAAAGATGATAATATTAAATTTAAATAAGACTGTTTGTAGAAAAAGCATTCTTTTCAATAAGTCAAAAAATGATAAAAAATGCAATTTTAAAGACACGTTTTAAGGATAAATAAACACATTAGTTACACTTTGTATCTGTTAAGGTCTTATATTATTCTTTTTATGATCATAATTAAACATTTGCTTTCAATGCTTTCAAGACCTGTCTGACACACTTTCATATTTTAAAAAAAGGAAAAGAAATGCAACGAAAATGTACAAATTGGTATCCAGTATGAAAGAAAATTATTAAATCAATTTTGCTGAACCAACATTTTCCCATTTCATATGATTGTAAATGTAAAGAAAATGTATTTTACAATTGATAAATGCTGTAATACCTGATTCATTAATGTATTCAGATTGTTCTACGTATTGCAAACCTTTTGTTAAACATTGTTGTTCTGCTGAGATTGATTTCCAATCATAACTCAAGTGGAAGAGCATCTATTGATTTCAGATAATCATGTCTGATGATTTGAAATTAAACTCTATATGTGAGTTTTGTTTTTATATGCTTCACCGATCAATGACCTTTACAAAGAAATAAATGAAACATGGAAAAGATACACTGATAGCAATGCTTAGAATGACAAAATGAAAACGCTACACCATATTTAACATAACCATTTTAGTTATTTGTTGTACTTTGATAGTATATCTCTAGAAAAATGCATTGCTCTGGAATGTGTAGGCTCTATCATTTCTTAGAAAGTAGGTATGATTACCAAGTAAATGGCATGTCAATTAGATAATTATAACCCTAACACAGGAAATAAGCTATTGTCAATTTCTAAAAGAAACAATTACATTGAAAGTGATAAATCACATCTTCCAATGAATTTCCTGTTTGCTAATTTGGTGATTTATCTTTTTTATATAAGGATATGAAATAATGATTTAAAAATTGATCTAATGTTATTGTAGCAATGTTTTCTATAAATGCATTCCACAAGATATGTTTTAACACATCTCCGGTAAAATAAAACATATTCAGTTTGATGATACAGGAGTTCAATGATGCACTGACATGAATATTTTCTACTTTCAAGGTTTTCAATTTACTAATCTTAAACGTTTAATGATTTATTTCAGTAAATTTTATCTAAATATTGAATGATACACATTTTGAAGATATTTCGTGTCCGACATATCTTAAAAACTGTTAAAATTATAAAAAAAATGTTCGCAAATTGCCATTTTTTTTCGTAAGGCACTCCTCAAGCTTCTGATTTAGCTTTCGTGTCGGTAAATTATAATACAACCGGCACATAAAATTTTGTTTTTGTAGATCTAAATAATATGTATCCTTATCTTTCTTAACTATTGCTGAATAACATTTAATTAAGACAAGACTATGTCGTTTCAAGACATCCGTGAATGTGGCACAAACAGTAAAGTCAACCATTGTTTTCTATCTTTATTCATGAAGTTATTTCAACCTTGCGTGGAGTGGATTGTTACTTACCTTCTGTAAGCTTCTTTTTTTAAGTTTGATGTGTATTAAAATTTTGGAAATACAGGTCAATATTTTATAAACAAGATACGAAGTTGTTTAGAAAGTCTAAGATTCAAGCTAAGACACCGTGTGTTTGATAACTTTTAGAAGTAAAAGATTTGTTTTATAAGTTCACAAAATGTTTTATATGTTAAAATGAGACAGTACGGCATTAATGGTAATATTAAAAATAATTTACATATGTATTGAAGATATAATATTATTTGATGGATATAACACAATAGAAGACTCAGTCATTTAAACTTACATAATGAATTTTATCAACAAGTGATATTTAAGTATTTTGAAGATAATTAAGCTAGTGTTTTTTTCATAGGATAAAGCACAGTAAATCAATATATAATTTAACTGACTTTGTACAAAACACTATGTTACAGAAGCCAGAAGCAGAAATAACTTCGAGCTCATTGAGAACTTAAAAAAATATTTTCCGATTGATCTTGTTCTATCTGTTTATTGAATTAAAGTCGATTCTGTCTGTCCCGATGTATTTATTTCTACAAAAACAGGGCAATACACTAGTATAGACCAGATCTCTTTAGCTTTTTATCGTGAAACAGAATAAAATATTTCAATTTATTTTTTGTATATCTTATTTTTTCAATAATACTATGATTTTAAAAACGGCTTTTTATAATTTCTTAGATTTATTTTTATGAATTTGTCTGTAGGTTTTAATGTAAAATTGAACAGACAAATACGGTTGGTGTATATATCAAGAATTAAACAGCCCAAAGTCGACATCATCCCCCTCATCATTGCATTTTTTCTTGGTTTCAAAAATTGTGACTATTAATACTTCAATGACAACAAAATAGCACTTTATCTCACAGACAACAACAGCTGTTCTTTGGCATGAAAAGAAAATGGACATCGGTTACTGTTAACTCATTATTATCATTATTATTATTATCATTTAGATCAACACAAAACTAATTTCGCAATTTCCTGATGTGTAACATTAGTAAAATAGCATGTGCTGTTCTAAAGATAAGCAGACACTATTTTTCTTCTTGGCAAAATGCATGAACATTTATTTGTATGGCTTAGTTCCGTATGATCCTTTTCAGCGGTAATCAAACCTTTTTATATAACAAAATGTACATGGTTTTAAGGAACATTCACATGATTCAAAATGAATATCAACGTGTAAACATAAGTTATATTTACATGAGTAAATTAATTATTCATTCATACATTTTACATGTTAAACAAAGTTATCTTTAAAATGCATGTTTTTATTAATGGTGTGAGTACATTTTAATAATTTAAGCCGCATAAAGTCGCAATCCTCTTACTGATTTGTTGTATATTTTCAACATAAGGGAAAATACTTAATGCAAATACATAATGCACATATTACATATGATAGTATTAAGTTTTTCTTATTTTTGATTAAATTACTTGATTTAATATCTCATTTAAATTAGTTCGAGTACTGGATATTTATATTTGATATTAAATAAAATTCAGCAAATAACTGAAACACGCTTTATAAAGGGAAATACAAGTCTTTAGAAAAAGCAATATATACCGCAAAAATGTTATAACCCAAGTATAACAGGAGCTTTTGTGTAAGCTAATCAAAGATATCTCGTTAATCATATATAGACAGAAACACAATATTTCGCTAGACTCCCTGCAATGTCTGTGAAACATAACACGAGGGACACTTCTTTCTAATAAATAATGCATATTTTCAATATTCACTAATATAATCAACCTAGCAAACTTATTCAGAAATTTGCCGGTTATTATCTATTTATCTGCTACTACTGTTTATTTTACTGTTTAACTATGATACAGTAAGATACAGTAAGATAAATACGATGGTTGCTCGGAACATTATCTAGACATAATCATTATTTAATTTTCAAGTCAACAGTTGTTTACAAACATCAATGAAAAATGTACTTATAAACTTGAGGTATTAGCTAGTTATTGTTTTCTGTTTTCATAAAATGGTGTCTTTAATCTTATATACTTTGACAAGAAAAACTGTCCAGTAAACAATGTAGTGCTTCATAGAAGACTTAAAAAATCCTTTTTTCCAACAGTCAAACAAAATTAATAAAAATATTGGAATGAAAACCACAAAATGTTCTCAGTATACCAATCATTAAATGTCATATGTTCCGTTTGACTGAATCTTTAAAGTTTTCATTTCCTTTTTAACACTAAACGAAAGATATGTAATGGCACTGATTTATTTAATCATAATTCATGTATATGTGATGATAACATATTGCATGTTTATACAGCAAGATATTTGCATTTAATTGTTATATTTTATATATTTGAATCAGCGACCGAAATACCAGGCAAAGATGGAAGATTCGTTCAGAGCGATGGTTCTCTTCAAGGTAAAAATATTTACGAGCAATGAATCTGCCAAGATATACAGGAGTAACGATATTAATTAAATCTTACCATACAAGAGTTCACTGTAATATTTTATTCAACATTTGGGTCCCGTAAAATCTTTCTATCGATACTATTTACGATCATTGCTCTCCCTTCTAGATATTTTATAACTATGCTGGTTATTGTATATTTTCAGTTTCGAAATGGATATGTAATCTCTATACGCCGAATGTACTTTTGGTCTCTTTGAAAAAATATATTTTGCAATCTAATGTGAATGAGATAGCAATACTGATCAATGAAGACGACAAAAATGAAATAATTGATGTTTCATCGGCATTTTTGATGCATGCAATATGTAGAGATTATAAAAGAGTGAGACTAAAAACAATTGGAGCACCACACTAAATACGGTATTCCGGTATATACCGGGCAAGGCGCTTGAATCATAAAATGTTAAAATCTTGCCTTTACCCAACGGAATAAACTTTAATAGGTCTAATTCATCTTTTCACACCGATTTATGTATGATAATGAATGAAAAATGTAAAAATCGGCGAAAAAACGATATTTGTCTATTTTGTGATCATGATTTCTGCAAGCGTCTAGAGGTACTGCTCCAATCCTGTATTGAGTTAAATCCATTATAAAATACATCCTGTAAATTGTTATAACTAACAAATATATATATATATTGTTAGTTATAACAATTTACAGGAGCTCCAATGAGTTCTAAGGCAAGAAATTAAAATAAAAAAGAAAACAACAAAAACCCATACAATTTGAAATTGTTTAAATAGATCAAGTGAGCACTAAAATGGAACATTCTGCAAAGGATAATTAAAGATATACTCAGAAGTAAATTTAAATTAACATTAACGTGCGGTTCTTAGCGCAATATAAGTGAAAAGCATTACAACGCTTTCCATTAATGGCACATTTTGGACAATTTAATGATCATTCTTGGACGATGAAATGATCTGAGAAGTTGAACATTTGATATTGATCATGACCTGTAACAAATGGTACACAAACCCCGGAAAATAATGTTTTCAGTCCCGTCATGTCAAAAATGAACCTCGGTGGTGGTCCCTTTTAGATAGTTTTCAATTTAGCGCTAGAATCTCGTCTTATTTAGTTTTGACAGATGTTGCTCGTCCTGTAGAATTCAGTTTTGTACCCAGTAACGAACGTGTTTTAACCTCATAATGTCTCATATATAGCGCAATACTATGCCGCAAAACTTTAACGAATAAGTGGAAAAAAACGACAATAAATTGAATGTTAAATATTGTAATCATGTTTTATTAATTTATCATTTCTTTTGACAAAAAAGGAATAACTATAAACAATTCCTGATTTCATACTTTTATCGACCCTCTTTAGGAATAATGCTCAATGTGAACATAAACATTAATCATACATGTTTACAGCATAATAGTCTTTACATTTTCTCAATGAAATGCATAATAAGTAAAGCAACGTATTTTCCGGAAAGTAAGCTTTCATACCTAACTCTACTAAATCATACTAGTATAACACAAAATGTCTTTGATTTGTTTTATACTCATAGAACAAGCTCTTTGACCTTGATTATTGTAAAAAAACTACTTAACATTAAAATCTTGATTTGCAGAAACAATTCAAATTAATAAGCCCGAGGGTGCTGACGATAATTAAACTCGTTAGATTACAATGAATCTAATAAAGAAAATGGATCTGTAATCCGATTTCATGAGGGTTCTTTAAAATAGAAATAAATTTAAGCTCGTTCAAAGGTTTCCAAATTAATGTCAGTTAGATATCATCTCATACCATATATAATACGTCATAGGGCCTCGGAATGTTTTCAAGTAAATTGAATTAGCAATTGTACAATGAAGAATATAGTACAAATTTTCTAAGCAAATTGGTTATAAAATAACCATTAAAATTAATCAGCATAAAATGTTCTCAATATTCGATAATTTTTTGCATTCTTACAACAAAACATGAAATTAAGGCGATTAATATATTTAATTTATTAAAATGACAAAATCTTTTAAAAAAGTCCCAAGACTCTTTTCAATGTTTAAAATCAAATCTTTTTTAATTCTTAACAATAATTCTTGCTTTTGTGTGTAAATGTGACTATAATGGTAACATTTGAAGTATGCACATTTTAACTTTTCCAAATTAAATTTAAACAATAATGCAAAGGTTAACTCTTGACTTTATTTGATTAAAAGATTCAAAGATTTGAAGCGTTACAATCAAGTGTAACACGACTTTGAGTAGCTCATTGATAGTAATCTACTTTTCAAAGAGTTCTTGCAGATGTATCTACGTTGATTTGTTGATTTTAGGATTGAATTTAAGGAGTTAATTTAGGCAAATGAAGAGTAAATGACGATTTGTTTTAAAAAATATAAATATGATAGCAGTTGGAAAGAGAAGTGTTTGTGCCTACGATATAACAGACACTTTGATGATTTCGATGATGCAATAAGGATAATGTCAGACGACTTTCAGCAAAAGACGACCGGTTGGCAAAACTTCTGAACATATATAAAAGCTATATGCAACATGGGAAATCAGAAAGCGACAAGACATTGTGATACAGACAAAGGCTACACATGATTTATGGTGCATAAAGAAACAACTAGTGTACAAAGATTTTACTTTCATCTTCTTTCCTCTAGTTTTTGATAAATAGAGTTATTGTATAGACAAAAAAACAACACAAAAAACAAACATTGACATTCTCTTTAACCAAACATAGCTGCATGGAAAGTTTCAATTATAGTTAAATTATACACATTTTTCAAGAAAACACATTTTCAACTGTATATCATGATGAATATCATGATATCAAAAGATAAATGTAACTGAATCTTTTTCTGGTGAATTCATATTTCTTCTTCACAAAAAGTGCGTTCTTATAAATGGAAAATATAATTGAGAATTGTATCAAATATCAAAACTGTTTGTTTTTGGAGATATTTGGCTGGTCTCTAAATATATGCTTCAGTTAATTTTACTTCAAATTATATAAATAAAAAAGGCAAAGAAATGATGACTGGTTACACATTTATCTTTCACATTTATCTTCCACGAAAGAGAGAAGTTCAATCGATTTCAATTTGCATTAAATCGGGAATAAACCTGAATATAAGAGCATATTATACCAAACTTCAGTGCTTTTGGCTTTGATAAAAGTCTTTAGGGGAAGTATATAAACATATTTTTACTGAGGATCAAAATTATAATACACTTTGTGTACAAATAAAAATAATGTGAACTGATATTATATTTTCGATCCTTGAAGATCGTTCAGCACGACATTATTGTTGTGTATACATGTTATGTGGTACTTTTAGTTTCTTCTGTTTGGCCATTTTCAACTCTTTTTTATTTGGGTGGATCCAGTATTCCTAATTGAATACTGTATAATCACCCTTAGGATATGAGGCCTGCTTTTTAAATTTGTCTTTTGACGTCTTATCTGTGATATGCAGGCTATGACACAACAGCAGGTGTCAAGTGCCGTGTGGCAGCCGTAAAAAGTTGCCCCGTACTTCACTTCAGTGTTGTTATATTTTCTGGTCCTTCGGGATCATTGGTGCCAACACTATAAAGTGTTGAGAATTGAGTACCGCTCAAGCCGGTGCTAGGGGGCGTGAGGGATGTTGCACTTATTCATTATCCCTCATGTACAGACTCAATCAAACCGAGTCTGCAATTCTTATGTTATTTTGTTGTGATTAATGCTTCCGAGGGATCACTTTGTTTCCAGAATTTCATAACCTCAGATCCCCTTTCAAAATTCCATTTTATTTAGTTCCGCCCATTGTTTTCTCGTTTAGGGCAAAAGCATTCTTTTACTTGGGGACCATACGCCGCTTTTCATGGAATGGCACTACTGTGTCACATTGAAGGTTCCATGATGACCGCCGTATGAACACATCTGCGGATGTTTCTAAATTCAAAATTTCACCATTTTCGTGTTAAATGTTGAATTCTGCTTAAGCCGGTGCTAGGGGGCGTGGACGGTAACTTGCACTTTCCAGTACCGTTCATGAACAGGCTCAATCAAACCGAGCCTGCAACATTTAAATTGTGTTGTGTTGGACTTTCTTTAGGGATTCTGTTTTTCTCTATTTTTTAAGTTCATATTAAAGTTTATAATGATAGCAATTAGATAAAACAACTTAAAATAATAGAAACATAAACTTCAACTTTGTCAAACATATGTATGTAACCCCTATATCAGTACAATGGAATTAACTAGCCATGTTACCAAAATAAAACTATTAACCTTTAAGGTTATTTAGCTAGATACACAAGGCTGTACTTTGCTTCAAATAAGTATATTTCAACGCTTTGCTTGAAACGACAGGATGATAACTTAGTAAATTCCATGACATATAGCATTTGTTCAAAGAAAACAAGTCATTGCCAAAAATAAGGAGAATTAATCAACACATGCAACAATCAATCACTTCCATTCTAACCAATCATTCTATATTTGGAATCTAAACGGGAACTTCTGATTAAAGGAACAGAAAAATGTTTTGGAAAATAAGAGGACTTTTACCATTTTTATATATTTTATTTTAATTTTATTCTTCCCAAGTCTGTTTCAATTATAATTAAAGGTAAGCTAGCTGGATAGCATCCTCACATGAAAGAATCCAAAGTCCTTGTCGGGATTTGAACCCACAGCGATGAGGGGCAAGTGGTTTGAAGTCAACGACCTTAACCACTCGGCCACGGACGCCCCGATATTATGAAGAAAATTACATTGTTTATCTGATATGACGAAACTTGCATATGTTATTTTTGGTCAGACAAAAAGCTCATTTGTTTTTCATGTCATGACGACACTTGCATTGCTTATTTAATATCATGATAAAAGGTACAAAATTTATTTGATTATCAATGAATCCTGAACCGTACCTTTGCAATGAAGACAAGTACTCAAAAAATCATATTGCTATTATGTAACACTTGGTTTAAACATATTTTATTCAGGAACATTCACAATACATGATATACAAATTCAGATATACACACTGTGATCACGGATTAGAACGAAAGAAATCAAATCATTTAAGGTTCTTCTCAAATTGATTATAAATTTACAAGCAAAAAATGACATCGATTTACAGGAATATGTGTATGGCTAAATAATTGCACATTTAAAGAGAATAATCTTAAAGAAAAATTTAAATAAGACTGTTCGTATTGAAACAGTTCTTTGCCATAAATTTATGTTTCTACAAAATGATAAAAAATGTAAATGTAAAGAAAGTATAAAGAATAGATAAATAAATTTAGTTACACTATGTTAAGGTATTATATCGTTCTGTTTATGATAACAAAATATTTGCTTTTGATGCTTTCAAGACCTGACTGACACACTTTCATATTTGAAGAGAGATAGAAATGTCAGGATAATGTAAAATACACAAAATGATGTTAACTATAATGAAAATTATTAAACTAATTTTGCCCAACCTACTTTTTCCCATTGCATACGATTGTAAATTTTAATAAAGTGTATTTTACAATTGAAAAATGCTGTAATACGTGATTCATTAATGTATTTAGATCTTCTTTTAGATTGTTCTACGTATTGCAAAGAAGCATCTATTGATTTCAGATAATCATGTCTGATGATTTTGACGTAAGTTTGTTTATATATGATTCACCGATGAATGACCTTTAAAAAGAAATAAGTAAAAAGAGATTGATAATTTGCAATGCTTAGAATGAAAAATTAAAACGATACACCACATTTAACTGAACCATTCATCAAAAGTGTCCTTAAGTAATTTGAAGTGGTCTATATTACTACATTAGTAATACCAGTTTTTCATTGTCAATATTGATAGTATATCTCTAGAACAATTCATTGCTCTGAAATTGGTAGGCTCTATCATTTCTCAGAAAGTAGGTATGATTACCAAGTAAATGACATGCCAATAAGATAATAATAACCCTTACACAGGAAATAAGCTATTGTCAATTTCTAAAAGAAACAATTACATTGAAAGTGATAAATCACATCTTCCAATGTATTTCCTGTTTGTTATTTTGGTGATTTATCTTTTTTTATATAGGGATATGAAATAATGCTTCTAGAATTGATCTAATGTTAGCATAGCAATGTTTTCTATAAATGCATTTAAAAAAACACATTCAGTTTTATGAAACAGGAGTCCAATGATGCATTGACATGGATATTTTCTACTTTCACGGTTTTGAATCTACATGTACTAATTTTAAAAGTTTAAACGATTTATTTCAGTAAGTTTAATCAAACATCTTAATATTTAATGATACACATTTTGAAAATGTTTCGTGAGCAACATATTCTAAAAGCTGTTAAAATGATCAAAACATGTTCGCAATATTTGCAATTCCTTTTCGTAAGGCAATTGTCAAACTTTTGATTTTGCTTTAATATATGTCAGTAAATTATAATGCAACCGGTACATTGAATTTTGTTTTCCAAAATCTAAATAATATTTTTCCTAATGTATCTTTACTATTACCCAATAACATTTCATTGAGACAAGACAAGGTCGTTTCATGACATCCGCGGATGTGGCCTAAACAGTTACTTGTTTCAAGCTTGCGTAGAGTAGATTGTAAAGTTTGATGTGTATTGGGAAATACATAGTCAGTAAGTAAGTAAGTAAGTAAGTAAGTAACGACTTTATTTAATGAGGCTAGCACATTCGGTTTCCCGATCTTCCATGTGGGCCTCAAAAGTATGATGTTTACAAGATACGAAGTTGTTTAGAAACGTCTGAGATATAAATACCATTTCAAGCCAAAACACCGTATGTTTGATAATTTTTAAAAGTAGAAGGTATGTTTGCCCTCACCTGTTTTTGTTTGGGGTCTGCCTGGGCTCCTTGCCACTGGTTCTTGTTGCTGGGCCATATGGGGGTTGCGTTCATTGAACGCCGTCTTTCCTTGTTGATCTTGTTTATCATTATTTTTTTATGAGTTAACGAAAATGTTTAATATGTTAGATACAGTACGGTTATCACTGTTAGCATTAACACTATTAGCATTAATGGTGATATTGTATTCAAGATATGTGATGTGAACGAATATTACATAAAAACATGGTCTATTATATTTGATGGTACAACAAAATGAAAGTCTCAGTGATTCTAAACAACTTTACATAATGAATCAATATAAATCAAACAAACGAATAGGATTAATTATTCTAAGTGTTCTGAAGATAATTAAGCTAGTGTCTATTGCATAGGATATAGCACAGCAAATCAATATGTAATTTCGTAGACTTCGTATGAAACACTATGTTATAGAAGCCAGAAGCAGAAATAACTTCGAGCTCATTGAAAACTTTAAAATTATTTTCCGATTGATCTTGTTCTCTTTTCATATTAAATTAAAGTCCATCCTGTCAGTTTCAATGTATGCAAAAAGCTAGTAAGGACCATTTGATCTCTATAAAAACTAACGTTTAGCTTTTTATTGTGAAAGTGAATATTTTCATTTTAATGTATGTATATCTCATTATTTCAAAAATACCATTATTTTAAAAACGGCTTTTTTTTTAGAAATTTCAGCTTTATTTTCATGATTTTGTCTATAAGTTTTAATGTAAAATTGATCAGACAAAACACGGTTGGTGTATACATCAAGAATTGAACAGCCCAAAGTCCACAACATCCCGCCCAATATTGTTTTGTTTCATAAATCATTAATTTAGACTAGCAAAATATAGAAAACAGAATTTCTAAAGAAAGTTCAACACGGTAAAATTGAAAATGTTTTAGGCTCGGTTTGATTGAGCCTGTTCATGGACGGTACTGGTAAATCTAAGATACTGTCCACGCCCCCCTAGCACCGGCTTAAGCAGAATTTAACATTTTAATACGAAAATGGTGAAATTTTGAATTTAGAAACATCCTTAGATTTGTTCATACGGCGGTTATCATGGAACCTTCAACGTGACACATTAATGTCATTCCATGAAAAGCGGCGTATGATTCTCAAATAAAAGAATGCGTGTGTCCTAAACGAGAAAACAATGGGCGGAACTAAATAAAAAAGAATTTTGAAAGGGGATCTGAGGTTATGAAGCCTGCATATCACAGACAAGATGACAAAAGACAATTTAAAAAGCAGGCAACATATCCTAACGTTGATTATTTAATTTAAAAGGCCAATTAGAATTAAATAAAATACCACATAACATGTAAACACATAAATTTTTCGTTCTGAACAATCATCAAGGATCGAAAATATAACATTTTTGATTAAATGTACAGGGAGACTTTTAACAGCCGCCACACGACACAAATAACACTGACGTTGCCATAAAATAGAGAAAAACAGAGTGCATAAAGAAAGCCTAACACGGCAAAATTGAAAATGTTGCAGGCTCCTGTTCATGGACGGTACTGGAAAGTGCAAGTTACCGTCCACGCCCCTAGCCACCGGCTTAAGCAGGATTCATCATTTAATATGAACTGGTACAATTCAAACCAAAGTCATATATGTTTTGTGTTTTTGCTCATGCAATCTTAAATTAGTAAAACAAAGAAACACTTCTAATCATGTTCTCACGAAAATAATGTCTTTGAGTTACTGTTTGATAATAATAAAAAAAACTCGCTATAGAATTTAATAATAAAAATCTGGAAACAAAGTGATCCCTCGAAAAAGCATTTAATTTTCAGCTGTTTCTTTGATGTGTTTGCAGTTTTGGTAATTATAAAAAAACGAGGATTCGAGAATATAAATTCCATTACATTGATTTGTCAGAAGTAAAAATGGGTTGTTTGTTTCAAAATGATATCAATATGAGACATTTAGTATCATTTGTTTTGTTCAGAGTTTAATATCAGCTTCCTCTTAAAATCGTTAAATTCGTACTCCTTGCACGAATCTTTTTCTTATGCAAAATGTATTAATATAGATGACATATTCTACTGGGATTTCAAGCGGACAAAATACGAAATAAGGCATCATTTGGTCGTCTGACTGTATTTGAACCCGTCTATCTCTATACAAAGGAATATTCCAAGGTGAGCATACCGATCAATAGCTTTTCAAAAGGAAATAAAGGAAATATTCTAGTAAATAAGTAATTTATAAAATGACATTTAATGTAAAAGACAAAAACATGTAAATCTTATATAAATAAAAACTTATCAATACTGAATCGGTTGTTAATTAACTTTCAATTGCAACACTGAATTATTATTTATAAAAAGAAAAATATAAGTGTATTTCAAACACACGTGAAAGTTTAGTTCAATAAACATATTTGTGTGATTTCATTGATTGTTAAAAACTTCTTGGTATATATTATATTCAGCTGAAAAACGCTCTGTATGCTGATTCTTTATTCAAATAGGTTTATTCACTCACTGAACATGTTTGTGGGATCAATACAGTGTGAACTAAATCTTAAGAACTAGCATGGATGTTATTTACATATTTGTCAACCAGCTTAAAGACAATACTAACATAAATTACGTCTTTAATCAAAACTATCTATAGTAATATCAATATCCTTGGGTATTAAAACTTTGTTTGCATTTTTTATTGTTTCAAAGTTCGCAAAATCATCTTTAGAACAGGTCGGTTATTTCAATAGTGAAAAAGTTCAATGATGTACTGTTTCGCTAGGATGATGGCCGAACAAAAGGGAACAATTTGTAGATATAGGAAACAAGCTTTTTGTCAAAATAGAAGACATCCAATTTACACCACAAGTGATTTACACCACAAATTATTTCCATTTAGATATTGTAATCAATGTTTGTGTCCCCAAAATCCCGATGTTCACTTTTAACAAAAGGACGTTGCACTGTATTTGATTTATTGATACGCATTTGATTTTGAACAACTTTGAACAAATTTGTGTTGTTTAACAAAATCTTAGTGTATCATATATTTAAGTACATTAATCATAATGACATTTTACCGATGCAAAATTTCAACTATGAATACAAACATCCTTTATAACTAGATAATCTAAATAATTTAAAAAATCATTTGATATAATCGCAACACTATCGCTCCTTCTCTATAGCACTGTTGTAAATGATAATATGAATAAAAATCCAGTTAAACTATTATAGTTTATAATTTTGAACAAGAATACTACCAGAATACCTGCTTGATCTAAATTATTTCGTTTATTTCCTAAAAACCATATTGCGCATGCACAGAATCACAGATAAAGGTAAAACCCTACTAAAACAGCAGCATTGTATTTTGTTCCGTAACATTTTACTCTGTTCACGTAAAATATACAAGTGTGTGAAATAGCATAGTCACTCAATGGTAATATTGTTTCAAGAATCGACTATATAATTATAGAAACAACATAATTTTAATGTTCATAGATTTTAAAAACATTTCACAGATGTATATTAATACCCTTTAAAACAATGATTAATATGTACAAATGCACATTTATTCGATGTAATGAAAATGATTATAATTCTACGCTTACGAACTTCAAACATGATTTCATAAAGCGATAAAACCACTGCTGGGGATATATTGTTTCTAAAATACAGTTATTTATTGTAGATTTAAATATTTTCATTTTCATAAAATACACATGAGAAAAGTAAATGCGATACGATGTAATTATATTGAAAATTGACATCAAAGAAAAATGATTATAATGCTAAATCGTTGTGCAAATTGTGAAATATGAAGAGAACGATATCAGCTCTCATGCGACATTCTTTTTAGTCGACACTCGTGATAGAATATTATTTGAGATTACTCTTTTGATAACTCATTCTTCAACTAGCGTAAAGAAGAAGGAGAAGAAACACATCCAAAAGGAAATATAAGTATTTCAATATTTTCAATCAGACCTAATTTAGTACGCAATGTCTTGAGATAGCTGTAGGAGTGTGAAAGAAAAATTGTTGTTAATGCAAACACTCAAGTGGGTTATTTTTATAGAAAAGTTTGTTTTTCATGATGAATGTAAACCAATAGCAATGGCTTATTTATTGTAAAATGCCAAAACAGTTCTTAAAGGATATGATTTAATCATGAAAAATTCTTTTATTAGATTTCGTTTTGGTGACATATTAAGCCCTTAATTGCTTCCAGTTTAGTACTTGTTTACCGACAGAACATACTAGGTTGAATTTATTCAGAGAGAAAGTAGATGGGATCGTTGCATAGATTGCATGACAATTTGACAATAATAACCCTTTGCAACAAAACCGGCTAAGCTTCTTAAACACTAAAATACATTTGTAACAGTATCACGTTTAACTAAACATTTATCTTGTCTCATGTCTTAAAGAATGCTTTGAACATATTAGCGCCCATTCGATACAGTACTTGTATAATGCTTAACGGTATATTGCATCTCTTACGAATACTTCAACTGTCTGGCAGGTTGTAAAACCCATTACAGCTTCACATTGTATATCGATCTTGTTCTTTTAAATTTCAACTTGGAGCTTATATTGTTTTTCTAAGATTGCCGAGAGAGACAATTCCCCCTCTATAAAATTTTGATAAGCAGATTTTTTTAAAACATTGAAAGGTTTCCATGATAAAGAATATTTTAAAATTTTTTCAAGGTCAACAAAAAAAATTTACATTGAATTTTTTTAATTTGGGAATGTAAATTTGTTTTTTTCAAAACAAAACTTTTTTCTGTAAATTTTTTTTTTACTTTTACGGTTTAAAACTATAATATGTTTTATTAAAATTTTATAGAAAAAGAAAAAAAGGGAAAATTAGTTTAAATTTTAAAGTTCTTTTTTTCTTCTGATACTTTTTTAACCTATTTAAATAATTTTTTTCTACGCATCCTATCCGAAAAAAACCCTTTGCAAAATTTTGGCCCATGTCTTAATTTTGATTAAGAAGCAGCCACTTTGAATAAGAACCTTTTATGGAACATTGATAATAGCGATAACGTGTCTGCTATTATATTGCAAAAAGATATCGAGGAGAAATTTACTTATATGTGTTTAATGTATTGATTAAATAGTTTACAAAACAGTTTTCAAGAAGATTAAAAAAGGTAAACATTGATGATCAAACTTGATAAATCTGAAAAATTTTAAGAATTTTATATATTAAATAAATTACGTTGTTTGTTTTGTTGTACATTTGTAATTCTATTTATATACCAAAAAAGAAAGCCCATGGCATATTTTCTATACTTTACTATTGCGGATATGATTTTATCTATTTTTAACCTCATGATAGGATAGTTAAAATTTTTTCTGAAATAATTAATTGAATCATTGAATAAAACCAAATTGCCAAATGCTAACTGCTGTACAAATGTTTATTAAATTTGTCAGTAGTCTAAAACAGACTGCTACTAGTATTTTGTTGTTATTTTTCTTTTTCTCATACCTTCCTGTTCCTATTTCACATCATTTAAAATATAAATTTAACGTTTGAGAAATAATGTTACTCTGGTGCATTATCGTATTCAGTGCTTTTATTTCTGTGGTTTGCAAACCTTTTGGAAATAAAGGTTCTGCTGTGATTGATTTCCGATCATAACTCAAGCGGAAGAAGTATTTATTGATTTCAGATAATCATGTCTAATGTTTTGAAATTAAACTTAATTGAACTATTGGATGAATTGACAGAGAACATCCATCAATAATCAGATATCAGCATAGTTGAGTATTTATGCATCATTGATCAATGGCCTTTGAAGGGAAATAAATGAAAAGTGGAAAACTTATATCGGATAAAATTTAAATGTTTAGATAAGAAAAAAATAAAATCTTAAAACATACTTCACTGAACAATTCTTATAACTGAGTCTTAGTAAGCTACAGTAAATTTGTTACTTTTTACATTTGAAAACCCATGTATTAAAAATCCTAGGGTTGAAAAACGTTGATTTTTTTATTTCTTAACAAACAAAGAAAAATTTTCATATTATTGTGAGAAGTTCTCTTGAAAAAAATATTTAAATAAATACCTGTAGAATGTGAATGATACAGAACCTTTTAAAATGCAATGTCATAGGGTTTTTGCCTATGTTAATAGTTTATCTCTGAAACATTTTATCTTATTAAATGCGTAGGTGCAATGCTTTCCCAGAAAGTAGGTATGATTACAAAGGTAATGGCATTCCAATTTGGTAATAAAACATAACCATAACAAAAGGAAACAAGCTATTGTCAATATCTAGCAGAAACAATTACATGGAAATTTATTAATCACCACTGCCTATGAAATTATTGTTTGTAATATTGCAGCTTTTACTTATGATATAGGGATATAAAATAATGATATTAAAATTGATTTGATAACTCCATAGTGATGATCTATAAAAGTTTATCAAAAGGTGGGATGTTGCTTTGAAATAAAGTGTTAACGATAAAGATTTATTTAAGTAAATTCAATCAATACCTCTAAGTATTTAATGATACAGAATTTGAACATCAAGGTCGTTTGCATTTAAACACACATGTATAGATGTTAAACATAATGGTTGTTATGGTTAAGAATTTGCCCGTAAGGTACGGATGTGCCATGTATAAATATGACAAATGTAAAATTATGAACTTGCTTGCAATAGCATGTAAATGTATAATGTTTAGAAAAATTTTGTCTAAAGATTTAAAGCAAGTTATCTGTAACAGTTCAATTCAATTCAAGGAGAAATACCTCCTTTGTCCGTAAGCTAGTTTCTATTTCGTTGCGTAGGTTTTCAAGAATATGTTAACTTTGTCCGTAACTGCTTTGCATATGCTTTGCTCAATATGTCTTCATTTTAAAGTCTTTATATTTATTTTTTTGATTCACGTACAATGCCCCAATTTCTGATTCTCAATCAAACGAACCTTTGTTAAAATAAACCAGAGTTATTACGCGTGCAAGTTTTGAAAGTTCTCTTACTGTTATGATTTAATGAATAATAGATTTTTTTTCAATCGTATTTTTATTTTTTTATATCTTATATAAAATAGAAATGGGTATTTTGTATGTACTTTTTTGCTTTGAGTCGACGAGACGAAAATATTTGTAAAGGGGAATGGGTCTCTTCTAAATCAAAATATGTGAGGACAATGTATCTGCCAAATTCAACAGAGTAACGATATGAATTGTATTATACCACACAAGAGCTATGAAACATTACTTTCAACCTTTGTGTCGTCAAAAATATTTAAAATTGCTTTCACTTCTTGATATTTTATAACTATGCGGCTTATTGTATATATACTTAACAGCTTCAGAGATAAGGATATTCAATCTCTTTACTACGATTGTGGCCAGTTTTGGTCACGTCTGGTCATTGCAAATATGTGTTATTTACAACCACAATTAGAATATGATAAAAAAAGAAATGAATTTGACAAATTCATCTGCAAATATTTTGTGTATGTTTGTCTGCCAGCTTTTTTTTCGAAGAGTAGAGATAGTTAAAAGATATATATTTTTAAAACATATTTGTTAACATTATAATTTCAATGACCTCCACTGAAGTCAAAAAGCCTAAAAAATAAAATTCTTTTTAAGATCAGGTAAAGAACTTCAAATCTAAATCTGCGAGGGATATTCAAATCTAAATCTGCGAGGGATAATTAAGAAATAAACTCAGAATTAAATTAAAAATTGCTATTTGTGTGTGGTTCTTAGCACAATTTGAGTGAGAGGCGTTGAATAAATTGTACATAGTACAAAATTTCTAAAGGACTCATAAATTCACAATTAGTTTTAAACATTACCTAATATATGCAATAATTCTTTTGTGCATACGCTTACTCCAAATCGCATACATTTCGATGATTTCGATGATAAATAAGGACAAGAACGTCGGACGACTTTCATCAAAAGACGACCGGATTTAAAACTTTCTGAACATGTATAAAAGCTATATGCAACATGGGAAATCAGAAAGCGACAAGAAATTATGATAATGACAAACGCTATCCTCATATACACATGATTTATAAACGCATAAAAAACAACTCGCTTGCCATCATTGTTTTTGTTTCCTCATATTTCCTCTAGTTATTGAGCAATAAACAATAAAAAGAGTTATCATACAGATAAAAAAAACTTTCACCGAGAAAGCAGAGAAATATATCAAATGTAATTAACACTCGTCTGCATGTTTTTGGAGATATTTGTCTGATCCCTTAAGATATGCTTCTGTTTATTTTACTCTTAATGATAGAAATTAAGAATTATGAGACGTTTCGTATTTATCTTTTACATGTTTCTTCCACAGATATAGAATTTCAATTCATTTCAATTTAAAACGAAAAACTTAAATTTCTAGTAAATCATACCAAACTGTGCCTTTGCATTTAATATATTTCTGTTAGGGAAGTATTGAAACATGTTTCCACTAAGTATGCAAAAGCCCTGCCTATCCTAATTTTAAATGATAAGTATCATTTAAAACTGACAAAATATCATATTGAAATGTTTTATCGAACATTTTACAATATAAAAAAACAGCTAGATATAACGTTTATACGTAAGCTTAATACATATAAAGTAACCATCATCCTCGAAATAAATAATTTCATGGCACAATGTTACCAAATTAAAATTATCCAGGTAAATTAAATAGACCATAGGAAGTGCTTTCCTTAATAAGTGTATTTCAACGATTTCCTGGAAAGACAGGATGATTACAATGTACTTAGTAAATTGCTCGACAATTCGGCAATAATCATTCGTTCAAAGGAAACAAGTCATCGCCAAATATAGGGAGAATCAATCAACACATGCAGCTATCAATCACTTTCATTCTAACCAATCATTCTATGTTTGCGGTCTCAACAGGGAACTTCTGATTAAAGGATCACAAAAATGTTTTGAATAACAAGAGAAGTTTTACCATTTCGACATATTGCATTCTTATTGTATTCTTTACAACTTTTATCATTTAAAATTGAAGGTCTGTGAAATGAACTTCGTTAAATTTGATATTACATGTATAACGAAAGTTTCATTGTTTAAAAGAAAACAACCTAACTGTATAAAACATAAACTATTGCTCTTGAATTATAAAACGTAATCCTTGCAAAGAGACAAGTGCTCATCAAATCTAAATTCTGTAAAACTTTGTCTTTGTTTCAATGTTATATCGCTCTTTTTTGTGACTTTTTCTTTCCCCAATTTCTTTCAAGGGCCATCGACACAATTTTATATTTTACATTAAAAGGGGGAAAAATTTCCCAAAATGTCAAATTTAAAAAAAAAAGGTTTTACAGTATAAAGAAAAATTATTATTTATGTCAAAAAAAAATCTTTTATTACAACCCTTTACATTTGGTAAAACAAAGAAAATTTCAGATTTAGTGAATAGCAGGGTTGCTAGTAAAAATTTAGTGCAATAAAACAGAAAAAAAATCATTAAAAAGGCCCTTTCTCTTTTTTATTTTCCCCAAACATCCCTTTAAAACGTTAATTTTTTCTTTTTTTTCTACTTGATGGCGACCAATTTTAAATGCTTTTTTTTTGATAAATATTATAAATTTTTTTGGCTTTTTTTCTGTAAATTTTCCCAAATTAAATTTAAATTTCCCATATAATGTAAAGAATTATATCTTAGGTTTAACTGTGAACAGTTACACACACTAAACAACAAACATAAACAACAAACAAGTGTACATATCTCTGTTTAAGAGGCAAAAACCTGTGTTGTATTTGTAGAATAAAATGTAAAGAACTATCCTTGAATATGATTACAGAAACAATTTTAAGCCCAATATGAATACAAAATCACCGGGGCTCCTTTCGGGGTAATCAAAGGGATTTTTTTTTCGGACGCAATTTAAAAAAGGCAAAATTTTACAGGGGAAAGAAAAACGCAGGGTAACTTATTTGGCTTAAAGGGGTTTTTAAAGGGTTTTAATTTTTTTAATTGATCTGGGCCAATATTAAAAAACAGTTTGCCAAAGTTTGCCTCCTTTTTGTTGATTATCCCAAATCTGAGATGTTTCATGTAAAATTAATTTCCAAAAAGAAAAAAATTTATTGTTTGATAAGGAAAAATCGTTTAAACAATAATATTTTTTATAACATTTATGGGAAGTGGATCATTAAAATAAAAAATTAAGATTTTTAAAATTTTAACGAATCAATTTTTGTTCTTTAATAAAAAATACAGCAAAGTTGAAAGAAGCAAACTATGCGGATAAAGAACTGGTCCATTTAAATAAACACAAACACTTCGATTAATATTAAAGATTACTTTTGCGCCACTCATTCTTCGAACCTAAAATTTAAGTGATAATACACAACAAACATTGTTACCCAGCTTTATAGGCTGTTAGCCTTATCTGTTTAATAGAGTAATACAATATTTAAACAGTCATTTAGAGCCGGACTAAACTGATTGAACTTTATCACGCTATAGATTGATATTGTTTCTTAGGTTAAGAGAGAAACCAAATCCCTAAAGGAAGCCCAAAACGACAAAAAAAATTGAAAACGTTGCTTGGTCGTTTTGATCATTAAAACAAAATGTGAGTGCAATTGGCAAACTGTGTCGTTCAACAAAAAAGTTTAAATACAAAACAAAAAATAATAAATTCTTTTTTTTCTTCTTGTAAAATGTCAGAAATACATTGTTATTAATGGCAATCAGAGGATCAACAGGAAATCAGAGAAATGGTATAGAAGGTATGACTATCTGTAAATGGTAAATGATGAAGAGCTGCGAGAATATAGACATACTATATATATTAGGTGTTCTTTTTTCCAAAATTTAACTTGTTTTGGTACGCATTAGAAATTTCTATGTATATTTTAAGACAACTTGATAAAAACAGTCTACAATTTGCATTTTGATACATTTATACAGGAAGAAGTATCTTAAAAATTATACTTAAACCTACTTTTTCCCATTTCATATGATTGCATTTGTCAATAAAGTGTACTTTACAAATAGTTAATGCTGATATATCTGATTTATTAATATATTCAGATTCTTTTTCAGATTGTACTTCGCATTGCAAACCTTTTGTCACACATTTTAGTTGTGCTGAGATTGATTTCCGATCATGACTCAATTGTATGAAGCAAATTGATTTCAGATAATCTTGTCTGATGATTTAAAATTAAACTTTTTTGAACTTTTGGATGAATTGAAAGAGAATTTCCATCACTAATCAGATGTTAGCATAGTTGAGTTTTGTTTTATATGCTTTACCGGTCTGTGACATTAAAACGAATAAAAATGACAAAGATATACCGATAATTTGAACTGCTCTGAATAATAAAAATACCACAGTATATTTAACTGTATCATTCTTCAAACATGCCATATAGATATCTGTAGTAGTTTATATAACATACTATTGAATATAAATACATAAGAAACCTTCTGGTTCTTCCTATAAAGTTTGTATTATTCAAACTAAAGTACTAGCTGAATTTCATAATTAAAAAAATATTCCCGTGCTTCCTTAAATTTCAATTCGATAGGGAAAAAGGTACGGGGAAAATTTTTACATGTTATTTCCCGTTTTTTTTATTTTCCAATATTGATTTTGTATATTTTTCTTAAAAAGCGTAGGCTTAATCGTTTTCAAAAATAGAAAATAGATAAAATTCCGAGATAAATTTACATGCCCAAAAGTAATAAAAAACCCCTTACATAAAGGGAAACAAACTAAGAATCTCTTAAAAAAAAACCCAAAAACATTTATTGATAAAAACCCCCACTTCCCTGAAAATTGCCCGTTTGCTATTTTGGTTTTTAAATTTCTTTTTTAAAAAGGATATTCAAATTTATTTAATATTACCAAAGCGAAACAAACTTTAGTTTATTTAATGTTATCCAAAAGGGAAAATATGTTGGGAACACATATCTCCGGGGAAAAAACTTTTCTTGTTTATAAAACTCAGTTCAAATTACTGAAAATGTTTAAAAACCCATTAGAAATTAATCCCCAAAATTCTGTAAAAATTTAGTACTTTTATAAAAAATTGGAAAAAAGTTTTTCAGGGAAATTTTGGGGAAACAAGATTTAAACCCGTTAAACAAAAAACACAAAAAATTTAAAAAGCTTTTTAAATCGCTTATGTTCGTATTTAAATTTTAGGGAAACGATCCATAAATTTAAAAAACCCGTTTTTTAAGGCCACCCCTGTGCAAAATTTTTGTTTTGTTGAAAAACGTTTAGAAGTAAAAAAATACTTTTTAAGATAACGAAAATGTTTTTATGTTTATAAAATGATGCTGAACGGTTTTCAGACTCAATCAAACGATTCTACATTTTCATGTACTTTTGCTGTTTTAATTCTTCCGAGGGATCATTTTTTTCCAGATATATACTGTAATGCCTTACGAATAATTGCTTTTTTTTAGAAACAAATTTGAACAAGTATTTAAAATTAATTTCTGATACTCTACAATGAGCAAAGAAAGATATTTATATGTTGCAAACGGCACTACCAATCAGCATTAAGTACCAGAAACGATATCAAAATATGCAAAAATAATTAACCCTTACTGCGTTAGTCACGCTGTAAACATATCGTGATACATACTGCAAAATCAGTCATTTAAATTAGTCGCGTATATCATGTACATTTAAATCATTTGCTGAATCTTGAGTATGTTTTTTTCCTTAAAGTTTGATTTTCTTGAAAAAGTTTGGCTCATTAGGAGGTATGCAGCTTTAACGATATGTTTCAAGACATAATATTCATAATATGGGATGTGGAAAAATATTACATGGACGTATGGTAAAATCTGCCATTTTGAACAACATTCGTCCATGATTTCCAATATAATTGTACAATGAGCAAAGAAAGATATTTATATGTTGCAAACGGCACTAACAATCAACATTAAGTACCAAAAACGAGATCAAAATATGCAAAGATAATAACCCTTACTGCGTTAGTCACGCAGTAAACATATCGTGATGAATACTGCAAAATCAGTCATTTAAATTAGTCGCGTATAGCATGTAAACTATTTGCTGAATCTTGAATATGTTTTTCTTTCTTAAAGTTTGATTTTCTTGAAATAGTTTTGCTCATTAGGGGGTATGCAGCTGTAACGATATGTTTAAAGACATACTATTCATAATATGGGATGTGGAAAAATATTACATGAACGTATGTTCCATTATATTTGATGGAACAACAAAATGGTAAACTCTGCCATTTTGAACAACATTCGTCCATGATGAATATATATTAAGCAACTCAACTAGATTAATTATTCTGAGTGTTCTAAAGATAATTAAGCTAGTGTCTATTTTATAGGATCTAACACAGCAAATCAATATGTAATTGAATTGTACTCGTATGGAACACTGTGTAACAGAAGCAGAAATAATAACTTCCAGCTAACTGAGAACTTTGAAATTTTATTCTGATTGATCTTGTCGGGCTGTTTATGGAATTAAAATCGCCTCTGTGTTCATTACGACAAAACCAATGCAAAAAGCATGTTATAGCCTTATTGTCATTTATTTGGCATTGACTTCCCGATCATATGTCAATATTTTTATATGATTATTGAAATCAAACAAGACATAATAAATATCATATCAGAGTTACAAACAAAGGTCAAACACATATCGTCCTAGTAAGACTTATGACGCTACGTGATAAATTTATTGCAGTTAATAAAATGTGTATGATATAATCTGAAGTTTTTTACCTTTTTTTTCGCTAATGAAATCTAAAAAAAAGATACATGTTGAACTTTATCGCTCAAAAACAATGTCACTGAGTACTTATCTGATTATAAAAGAAATAAGGGCATAATAAAATCAAACGATAACAGAGTGCATAAATACAAGTCCGAATCAATCATAGAAACTGGAAATACAAAAAAAGGATTGACTTTTTGTTCTGAATAGCCACGAGGAAAAAGCAATTATAGCTGAATGAACTGCAAATTTCGAAGCGAAGAGTCGTGCCAGTGTCGGAAAATCACACCTACTTATACAAACTTAGGGGGAGGGAACACATTTGAACAGAAACAATGAAACAAAGCTGTTAATTATATTCGGGGAAGCTTATTCCTTCAGCTTTAATCTAAGTTGAAAAAAAAAACAAAGGAAAAAAAGAAACGACAGTATATCTTTACCATGTTTACTGCACATTTACCATTTGCTTCTTGTTCGTTCATGCATTTTTTTTCCGTAATTTATTAAATATTATATAAGTATTGTTGACAACTCCATCCCTAAAATCCCTAAAAATTATGAAAAAATATATTCTTCTTTCGTGACATTTAATTGCAGGAAACAACACCAATCATATTATTCATTAATATTTTAGAGGAAAAAATGTTGCGTTATTTTATTCTTGTTGCTTTTTTGCAAATGTTTTTCAACTTTCAACATGGGATAGGTATTATTAACAGCTCTAGATCTCAAACAATGCAAGTGTCTGTATTATTGAAAATTGGCCCAAGGGAATGATGAGACGTTTCATATTTATCTTTCGCATGTTTCTTTCACAAAATATAGAATTTTAGAACCAAAAAAAACTTAAATTTCTATGAATATCGTACCTTTACATTTAATTTATTTCTGTTAGGAAAGTGTTGAAACATGTTTCCACAAAGTACTCAGAAGTCCTGCATTTTTTATTCATTCTAAATGATAATTATCGTTTAAAACTGACTAAATGGTATTTTATCATAATATATTGTTTAATACTATTCATAAAAAGAATGGAAAAATATGAAAAATTACAATTTTATATAGCATATCTTGTGACATAGTCATATTGAAATCTTTTAATCCCATACCTTACAATATATGTATTAAGCTTACGTATATACGTTTTATCTAGCTGTTTTTTTATAAAGTAACCATCATCCTCGAAATTAATAATTTTATGGCACAATGTTACCAAATTAAAATTATCCGGGTGAATTATATAGATCGTAGGCAGTGCTTTCCTTCAAATTAGTGTATTTTAACGCTTTCCTGGAAAAACAGGATGCTAATTTAGTAAATTGCATGACAATTCGGTAATAACCATTCGTTAAAAGGAAACAAGTCATCGCAAAATATAGGGAGAATCAATCAACACATGTAGCAATCAATCAAAACAAAGAAGGAAAACATACTGGATAAGAACAGTCCCTTCAAATCATTTAAATAAACACAAATACTTCGATAAGATATTAGATTACTTTATGCACACTCATCCCAACCTAAAATAAAGTAATGATACACAAACATTGTACCCGTACTTTATAGCCTTATCTGTAATAGAATAATACATTTTAAACAGTCCTTAGAGCACGGAAAAACTGACTGAGCTTCATCACGCTATAGATTGATATTATTCTAAGGTTAACAGAGAAAACAAAATCCCTAAACGAAGACCAAAACGACAACATTAAAAACGTTGCTGACTCTATTTGATAGAACTTCTAGTGCAAATGCAAATGTAAACTATCGTCAACAAATGTTTAATATCAAAACAAAAAATTATTAAATTCCTTATATCTTACACTGTCAGAAATAGATTGTTGTTATTTGCAATCAGAGGATCAACACGAAATCAGAGAAATGGTAAAGAAACTATAAATTTCTGTATATTGTAATATTATATGAAGAGCTGCCAAAATACAGACATACAATATATAGGTTTTTTTTTTCAAGGATTTAACTTGTTTTGATACTCATTTCTAGGTATATTTTAAGACAACTAAGTTAAAACAGTATACAATTTGCATTTTGATAATTTATACAGGAAGAAGTATATTACACTAAATTAGACTTCAACTTACTTTTTCCCATTTCATATGATTGCAAATGTCAATAAAGTATATCTTATAATTAGTTAATGCTGATATATCTGATTTATTATTATATTCAGATTCTTTTTCAGATTGTACTCCGCATCGCAAACCTTTTGTTACACATTGTAGTTGTGCTGAGATTGATTTCCGATCATGACTCAAGTGTTAGAAGCATCTATTGATATCAGATAATCTTGTCTGATGATTTGAAATTAAACTTTATTGAACTTTTGGATGAACTGAAAGAGTATTTCCATCATTAATCAGATGTTAGCATAGTTGAGTTTTGTTTTATATGCTTCACCGGTCGATGGCATTAAAACGAAATAAAAATGACGAAGATATACCGATAATTTGAACTGCTCTGAATAATAAAAATACCCCAGTATATTTAACTGTATCATTCTTCAGACCTATCATTTAGATATCTGTAGTAGTTAATATAACTATAATACGTGAGGGATGTTGCACTTATTCATTATCCCTCATGTACAGACTCAATCAAACCGAGTCTGCAATTCTCTTATAATTTTATTGTGATTAATGCTTCCGAGGGATCACTTTATTTCCAGATTTTTTTACTATTGAATATAAATACATAAGAAACCTCTTGGTTGTTCCTATAAAGTAGTTTGTATTATTCAAACTAAAGTACTAGCTGAATTTCATAATTTAAAAATGATGTCAGTGTTTCTCTATTTCAATACGTAAAGGTAATAAAGGCTACGGGGAAAATTTTACATGTAATACCAGTTTTCTTTATTGCCAATATTGATACTATATCTCTTAAATGCGTAGGCTCAATCATTTCTCAGATGATTACCGAGTAAATGACATGCCAATTAGATAATAATAACCCTAACATAGGAAACAAGTTATTGTCTATCTCGAGAAGAAACAATTACATTGAAGATAATAAATCACATCTTCCAATGAATTTGCTGTGTGCTATTACGGTGATTAACATTTTATATATGGTTATCAAATTGATTTAATGTTATCATAGCAAGTATCTATATGAATGTAATCAAGAGACAAAGATATGTTTTAACGCATCTCGTGTAAAACAAAACTTATTTACTTTTATATGATACATAAGTTCAATTAACATGAATATTTTTTTAATCAATGAGGAAGCTTATGTCTTACTTTCTGTAAACTTCCATACGTTTGATGTTTATTGGAAAATGGTGTGCAGTGCTGTTTAAACAAGATAAAAAGTTGTTCATAAATCACAAAATTAAGAAGCTTACTACTCGCATATCATTCGTGATCAATACCACAATCAAATGCCTGTTTATTGTATGTGTTCGATAACGTTCAGAAGTAGAAACTATTTTATAAGATAACGAAAATGTTTTTATGTTACAAAATGATGAAGTACGGTTTTCAGACTCAATCAAACCGAGTCTGCAATTTTCATGTAATTTTGCTGTTTTAATGCTTCACTTTTTTCAAGATATTAACTGCCTTTTGATAAATAATATTTTTCAAAAACAAATTTGAACAAGTAATTTGCAATATTGTACAATGAGCAAAGAAAGTAATTTATATCTTGCAAAAGGCACTTACAATCCACATAAAGTACCAAAAAGAGATCAAAATATGCAAAGATAATAGCCCTTACTGCGTTAGCCACACAGTAAAAATATCGTGATAAATACTGCAAAATCAGTCATTTAAATTAGTCGCGTATAGATTGTAAATCATTTTGCTGAATCTTGAATATGTTTTTTTTCCTTAAAATCTTAGTACATTTTTCTCAAGTTTGATTTTCTTGAAATAATTTGGCTCATTAAGACGTGTGCAGCTTGGACGAAATGTTAAAAGACATTATATGCATAATATGGAATGTGAAATATATTACATGAACGTATGTTCCATTATATTTGACGGAACAGCAGAATGGTAAACTCTGTCATTTTGAACAACATTCGTCTATGACGAATATATATTAAGCAACTCAATTAGATTAATTATTGTGAGTGTTCTTAAGATAATTAAGCTAGTGTCTATTTTATAGGATCTAACACAGCAAATCAATATGTAATTGAATTGTCCTCGTATGGAGCATTGTGTAATAGAAGTAGAAATAATAACTTCCAGCTTACTGAGAACTTTGAAATTTTATTCTGATTGATCTGGTCGTGCTGTATATGGAATTCAAATCGCATCATTCACGGTAGGGAATCACGTGACTTTTACGGTTACGCGTACAGACAATATGGCGGCCTAAAAACCTCGCTTCACATGTGTTTTTCAGGTAATTCTTTATTATATCCCTTTTACTTGCATACGAGACCTGTTGCAGCCTACGCGGAATAAAGTATTGTTGCCGCCTATACCTTATTTTCCATCCCTGTGCTCATAGCTTTTACAAACACTCAAAAATTCAACAGGAATTTTCAATGTTAACAATTATTTTTCAGGTAACTTTCACGCAATCTTTGTATTTTTTATTAATTTGATTAAACCACGCCGAGTTAGCAAAGAGAAAATGTTCATAGAATTTCTTTATTTGAAAATGTAAATATTAGGCATGTTAAATATTGACTAGTGATTTTCAATTCCAATACACGAGGGAAAAATGATTTGGGTAACGGCCACGCAAACTTTTATTGTTGATAACTCCCACGCAATATTTTATGTGCAAGCAATATCTATGCAGGTTTTAGCCTAGATATTGATTTAACAAAATCATGATCGATGTATTTAGCCTTAAACGTTCATAGAATTTTGAATAATATTTAAAATACCGCCAAAAGGTCCTGGATAGAATTAAGCGCCTATGGGTAGCAGAATACATACTCACGTAAATATATTAAATGAAGTTTCGATATAGAGATATAGATGAATTAATCGCAGAAATTAAAATAAAAGTCTCAAATATAAGAAGGAGGTCGATTTCAGTTTAAGCACAATTACAGTTGTCATTTTTCATAGTTTGCAGATATGGACGGTTGCAGCTCGGATATTGTTTGTGGATAATGTTGGAAAACATTTCGTTCACGGACAGGTCTTAATGACCATTTAAACTGGCTACTCGGCACAGGACCTTGTAAACGTTGTTGCAAATCGAACTGTCACAGGTATGGCATTTTACTGTTAATATTAAGATTTTAAAGACATTCAAATCATTTTATCACTTAGTCTCTTATGTAACCAATTATTTTTAAAATAAGTGTGTATTTAACATAATTATGTTTTTTTAATTCTAAAGCAAAAAAAAAAAAAAAAACCAAAAACAAACAACAAGAGGGCCATGATGGCCCTGAGTCGCTCATCAGAAACAACTGCTTTTCAGTGTTGGATTGTCAATATATTCTAATATTAAATTTGAGCATAGAATATGTTTAAACAATGATTGTAAGAAATGCCATGACCTGGGGCATTTAAGCTTAAGCTTAAACGGAACCAATCAAATTAATATGAGCAAACTTGATAAAAGACTACCAAAGAATGCTACAGACAAAGTTTGGTGATTTCTCTACAAATAGACATTTAACTGTATTTCTATTTTTAGCTTTAGTGGCCCCTAAAAGGTGCTAATCAGATTAATATAAAAGAGTACCCAAGAATGCTACAGACAAAGTTTGGTGATCATCCATCAATTGGTTCTGAAGTAGAAGATATTTTTAGCTATCGCGACCCCTAAAAGGGGCCAATCAAATTAATGTGAGCAAACTTGATAAAAGATTACCCAAAAATGCTACAGACAAAGTTTGGTGATCATCCATTCATTAGTTCTACAGGAGAAGCTGTTAAAAACATATTTCTATTTTTAATTTTAGTGGCCCCTAAAAAAGGCTAATCAAATTCATATGAGCAAACTTGATAAAAGACTACCCAAGAATGCTACCGACAAAGTTTGGTGATCATCCATCAATTATTTCTGTAGAAGAAGATGTTTAAAGGTTTTTCTATTTTTAGCCCTAGAGATGCCTAAAAGGGGCCAATCAAATTAATATGAGCAAACTTGATAAAAGACTTCCCAAGAATGCTACTGACAAAGTTTGGTGATCATCCATCGATCATTCTGTACAAGAAGATGTTTAAAGGTTTTTCTATTTTTAGTTCTGCTGACCCCTAAAAGGGGCAAATTGGAATGACATGTGCAAATTCAAGTGTGACTGTCACAGGGATGATACAGACCAAATTTGAAGTAAATCTGCTAAGTAGTTTCAGAAAAGAAGACGATTGTTGACGCATGATGACGGACGATCGACGCCGGAGCATCCCCCTTTGATACTTATAGCTCACCCTGAGCCTTCGGCTCTGGTGAGCTAAAAAACAACACCAAAGCATATTAGAATGGGTCTTATTTTTACAAACTAGGTAATAAAATCTAGAGGACTTATGTTTGAATGTTATTTTAATACTATCAGTAAAACCCGTAACGTTTCCGATTTGCTGAGATATAAAATGTTTTACTACAAAAGTTATAAGGTCCTGTGCCGATGTGGTCATTCTGTGAATGAAATGTTTCCCACATTTATCACAATCAATATACGAGCTGGAAACTTTCATATCTGCAAAATATGAAAAATGTCAACTGTAATTATACTAAAAAAAGAAATACAAAACCTCCTTCTAATATTTGATACTTTTGTATTAAAACGCGACCTAATTGAATGATTTGGGTTTGGTAGGCCTTATGCGCGAAGTTATTGATGTCCTTGGCAATTTGTGATTTTACAGGTCATGCCTTTTTGAAATTTATTTATCGTATAATTGTAACCTATAAGCAGATGAAGTGTTGTTCGGCCCATATCAAGAACGTCCCAAGACGATTCGTCAATCTAGCTGTGTTTATATCTTAGTGATAGTAAAATTAAGCGTGAATTAGTTTAAAAAATAATTATATTCATTGCATTATCGACACAAATATTGATTAAACTGTTCTTTAATGTTAAATTTTAAGCTTAATTGCCGTGAATTTATAGGTAATAATAAATCTATTTTTATATTCTAGATCCTGGTCCTGGCTGAAATTGAGAGTATTGCAGCTGTAGTTTGTATACCATACATTTCACATGAAAAGGACTGTCAGGTTTGTTGAATTGAAATTCTAATATTTAATATATATATATATATATATATATATATATATATATATATATATATATATATATATATATATATATATATATATATATATATATACTTCTTAACAAAGTATTAAAATTGCAACTACTGGACATTTATCTTGTCTTAATAATACATGTATATTATTTTTAGAATACTTGTGTAACATTATTGATATAAAATTTACATATTTGTTGTTTTCAGGATGCTGCATATAATGGCCTTAGCTAGAGCCTAGAATGAATATTTCTTAGGAATATGCTGCAAGTAACTGAAGGGGAGCAGTTTTTCTTACCTATCATAGGTGAGACTTCTAAATAGCTTCTTTTAAAAAAGTTTTTGCTGTTTTATGTACATTATTTGCGGTCAATATGAAACTTCAGCTGTATCTTAATTTCTATGCTGTTTTATTATGTAAATCTTTGAGATAATCATTTTAAGATAAAACATATCACTAAGTTGATTAATTATATATATATTTAAGATTGACTAAGTCACTTTTAATAAGTAACTTCTTATTTTATTTGCAGAAGCAGTAAGAGACAGCCAACGAAGTATTCAAACACCATATGAAACACTTAAGACATACCAGGAGAGATCTAGAAGAAGTACTGGTAGTAGAGTGGAACAGATTGTAGCTTAATTCTAGCTAAAAGGACTTCTTTAATCGTTAAAATTAAAGCTGCACTTGAACTGTCTTTTTTTTTTTGTTAAACAGTTATACTCTGTTACTTTGCTTTATATTAAAATTGAAGTATGTTGAAATGACATTGAAACTTTAACGTTGTGCCAACGTTGAATTTCAACGTTGTTTAAACTTTCAAATCCGAACATAAATCCAACGTTATTTCAACGTTAAAATCTGACCATAATTCAACGTTGTTCAACGTTTATGTGCCTGCTGGGTTAATTCTATCCAGGACCTATTGGCGGTATTTTAAATATTATTCAAAATTATTTGAAAGTCTGAGGCTAAATGCATCAATCATGATTTGTTAAATCAATATCTAGGCTAAAACCTGCATAGATATTGCTTGCACATAAAATATTGCGTGGGAGTTATCAACAATAAAAGTTTGCGTGGCCGTTACCCAAATCATTTTTCTCTTGTGTGTTGGAATAGAAAATGACCAGTCAACATTTAACATGCCTAATATTTACATTTTCAAATAAAGAACTTCTATGAACATTTTCTCTTTGCTAACTCTATGTAGTTTAATCAAATTCATAAAAAATACAAAGATTGCGTGAATGTTACCCGAAAAATAATTGTCAACATTGAAATTTCCTATTGAATTTTTGAGTGTTTGTAAAAGCTATGAGCACAGGGATGGAAAATAAGGTATAGGCGGCAACAATTCTTTATTCCGCGTAGGCTGCAACAGGTCTCGTATGCAAGTAAAAGGGATACAATAAAGAATTACCTGAAAAACACATGTGAAGCGAGGTTTTTAGGCCGCCATATTGTCTGTCACACCTTTTTGACATAACTAGTGGGAGTAAATACATTTGAAAAGCTATTCCCTTTGACAACAAAGCAGTTACTTATGTTCCGGGAAGCTTATTTTCAGCTTATGAATAAGTTAACAAAAAAGACAATAAATCTTCAAGGCAAATTTATTTTTTGGCTCATCACCGTATATGCATTTTTCGGAATTTATGAAATATTATTTGTGAACGGTTGACGGATTTATTCTTAAAAATTGTGGGAAAAAAAGATTTGTTGACGTATTCTTCTTTCGTGACATTTAATTGCACGTTTTTTTTCTTGTTGCTTGTTGCAAAATAAAAAATAAAAAATAAAAGAAAAATTACAATTTAAGAAAAGGGGGCTTAAAATACAGAAAACAACCAACCATATTTTAACTTTTTGTTAACGTTTGTTGTTTTTTTTTATTAATTTTTTTTCTTCAAACTTTTTTCCAACATGAGATAACAGGTATTATTCACAGCTCTCACACAATGCAATGATCCGTTTTATTCAGCTTCTTCTTCAAATCGTACTCCTTGTCTATTTCTTATGCAAATGTTATCAATATAGATAGATTGATTTACAATCATAAGTCAACCAAAAAAATATTGTCTGTTGATTTCAAATACGAAACCAGGTGCGCCGCGACATTGGTTTTTTGAATGAATTCCGAACAATCCCTCTCAATAATTAGAAATAATCCTAGGTTAATTTTTTAATAGGAAGTAAATATCCTACAGAATAGATTATAATTTATATAAACTCGCACTAGGAGTCTATAAATATAGTTCACTTGTATTTTCAAATCATAGAAAGAGACAAATAAATCTTATATTTATAATAACTTATCAATAATGTTCGGTTCGGTTGTTGATTAACTTTTAAATGCAATACTGACTCATTATTCTAACACGTTTAGCACATGTCTATTTCAAACGCATAATTATATATAATATATGCTATTATACAGGTCAAATTCAAATATTAATTAAAACTAACAGTGATGAATCACTTCCATTAAGATCTTTTCAACATTTTTTTGTAGTTGCTATATTCAAGTCTTTCAGGCATTAGATCGGTATTTAATTATTAAAAAAGAATTTTATATAACATTGACAGAATGGGTGTTTTTTATTCTTAGTTTAACGTTTTATTCATTATCCTGTTGACATTTTGCGAATAATTGAACCAGAATTATCCTTTATAGAAGAGTGCTGGTCATCATTAAGCACCACCAATATCTCGATACTTCAAAGTATTACAAAAAGCATCATTTTATTTAAGCCCAACAATATTAATACTTGTTATAACACTGTTGTAAAGATTGATATGTGAATAAAAACTGGAAAACTGGAGAAATATTCATATGAATGGTGAAATTTAAGTATACGAGTAGGTTAGGTATGCGAGTAAATTGTTGTAATTAAATTATTAAATGAATATGCACACTGGAATGTATATATTGTAAATGATAATTAGCGTGTCTGTGTGCGAATAAAAAATCCGATAAAATGTGATTATATAAAAAAAACAGAAAGATCAAAAGAAAAGGCTTTTTGGAGACATCGACGTGCAAATGTGTAATATGAATATGAATTAGTTTCGTCAGTTGAAATGCGACTGCACACGCGATAGGAAATTGTTTTATATTACTTCTTTGATATGCCTCACGTTTCAAATTGCATCACGATAACAAAAGCACATCAAAAAAAGAAATATCAAGCCAACTCAGTATGCATTGCCTTGACATAGATGTACTTAGGGATTTTACAGCAGCATGTAAGAAAAGGTTGAGCAAAACCACTAGTGGGATATATTTATAGAATAGTATATTTGATTATCATGCTTTGAAAGTAAATCAATAGCTATAATGGCTTTCTTATTAGTTTATACCAAAACAGTTTTAAAAAGATAAGATTTTATCATTAGAAAGTGATATTAGAACATTGTGTCATTTAATCAGATTATTTGCCTATGTTTTGGCAAACAATGGCTCCTATAATGTATCGGCTTGTAAATTTCACACATTTCTACATTTCTTGTTTCAAAATATAAGTGAAGTTTTAATTGGTTATCTATATATAAAAAGATATACAGTTTATGAACAACAGACAAAAACAGGCTAAAATATTGTTCAGATAGACTTACGAGTTTATGCGGAGTTTGTACCTATTGATTTCGGATACTCATGTCTTGTGAATTGAAAGTCTTATTGAATCGTTAAATAATCGGGAGAAAATCGATATTAATAAAAAAGATTATAAATCAGACTAGGTGACTTTGAAAATGCATATCAATACATTTCGAAACAAAAGGGGGAAAATATGTTATAAAGGTTATTTTATCTTGAATCTCAAAACTTATTTTGCCGTTACTTTAATAGCTTATATAATAAGTTTTTTTATCGGTTATTCAATTTCAGTGGATTTTGTTTTAGATTAATAGACTAGTATCTTCGAACCACTTGTCCGTTAACGGTTAGGGTTCGAATTCACCTAGGACTTAAGATTCTGTCATATGGCATGTGAAGAAGCTATCAAGCTAGAGTACGTAATGTCATGCGCAATAAGAACATAGTCAACTTGCCTCATTGCTTAAGGAATATTATAAATGTAAAAGCACCAATTCAAACAGTGTAATTCTAAACAAAAAAATCTGCATATCTTACGAATATTTCAATTGTCTGGCATGTTGTAAAACCCATTACAGCTTCACATTTTATATTGATTTGTTCATTTAATTCAATCTGGAGCATTATGTTTGATTTCTACGAGTTGCCGCGAGACGACAATAACACAATTTATTAGATTAGCAGGTATATTGTCAACATTGCAGGATTTCCATGATGAAACACCTTGGAAACATGGAAAGATCATAAAGTACGGTTTAGATACATAAGACATTTTATGTCACATAAATGCCAAAGAAATGGGTAAAAAGAAAAGTTGACTTAATTTAAGGACCTTGTTGTTGCTGTATGTTTTTTCTTGATAATATTTAACTCACATAGATTATTCTGTTTATCTCAAAAATTCATAACATTGAATAGATATGCATATTTTGGTTTCGGTTTCGATAAAGAAATTAGGCAGCAATTAAGAAAGAAATACAACCAAAACATGTACCGGTAAAATGCATGCTTTTTTCAGGTGCAGGTTTTGAACTCAGTCTTGATCTGTTTATAAGTCTTGATGCTTAATCCGCTGTGAAAAATTATAGATATCGCATTTTACGTTGATCACCTGAAGAAAAATATTATCAGTAATCATAGCATAAACGTTAGCGACAAGCTTTCCTTGTTGTCTGGTATCTGTTGCACAAAATGTGTTTTGTTTTTCACCACAACAACTATTTGTTTCAACAACTACAAATATAATTCAATATGACGAACATAATTGAGTGTATGGAAACTGTTATTATTAAGTTATGTTGGACATAATTCGATCTTTTCTGACGTTCGTCAGATGAAAGAATCGCATTTGGTCCAGACAGATCTAACGAAAGCAGAAAAGCCTGAAAAATGCTTAACATCATATAAAACACGCATATAAACAAAAACCATCTCTGTAAACATCGATTATAACTTTATGATTTTTCCTATGAAATAAATTTAAAAAAATAAATGACAGATCGGATTAAACTGGAAATAATTTTGCCATCTGAACATATTAATGGCTGTTATTATCAGTTTTGGAAATCAGAGACGGAATTGATTAAAATAATTAACATATTGCAAGGTGTGAAATATAAAAGACTATAGATAGCAAGTTAAATTGAACTGATTTGCAACATTAGCTAAGTGACATTTTATATTTCATTTGTTATGCATGTTATCTTTTCGCCAATATGACGAACTGATTAATTTAAACACTTTTAAAATGTTGAAAAATGTAACGAATCATTATTCCAAAACTGACATTCCTGTATCAAGGTAGTGACACCCTTGCAATTTTACGTATATGTAGTCTTATTTTCGCTTGGTTTAAATATAATTTTATCATTTTGCTGGCAAATATATTTATTTAAAATGTTGTTTATATCATCTTTTTATCGCATGGTTTGGAATCTTTTCTTTTCTAACCCATTAAATTCATTTTCAATGGGGCTTTGAAAACTGTATTGAATTTAAACAGTGCTGTTTTCAGGAAAAAAATCACCTGAAATATAAAGGTTCAGTTTGTTTTAAAGACGTTGGAATGAAGCAGGGATAACATGCATTCCCAGCCACCAAAATGCATTTATTAATGAGATAATTTTTATACCAATAACTATGTCGTACTCGTAGGCTTATTGTAAAATTTACAAAATGCTACGCATTACCTGCTTATATATGCACCCACCTAAGATTAAGACAATGGTTTATTGAAAACTTTTTTACGTGTCTTTAAAGCATTTTGATTTTCAGACTTTGAATTTAGTTTCCTTGATATATTTTGCTTTAAAATTTCAATCGAAGCCACAAAATATGAAGGAAACTATTTTCTTTTTTGATAAGTTACATTGATATGTCTTTTTCTTAAATGGCATCATGTAAAGAAATATAAAGCGCGTTCTTCTACTTTTTAAAAAAACGTTATTCAGACAAAAATAAATCATGTTCTTAAACTCTCGTATTTAAATCGCAACAAATGACATAAAGAATAAAATATTCCAAACGTCAACTCAAATCATCTTTTTTAATAAACATTACTACATTTGACAGCAATGCAATGACAGAAATTTGAAGACTCTCAAATGCAAATTATTTAATCAAAGGAATAAAAAGCCAATCATTTTCTTTTGTTTCAATTTGAATCTGATTTTAATATTATTGCGCTTTCATTTTACAGTAAAAGGCTTTAAATTGTCTTTCTGTCCGTTATCTAAACAAGGGAATATGAAGCGCTTCCTTGCTTTTAAAATGACTGACGTGTTTAAATTGTATGCATAAAAAATATTTCAGTCATTCATGTAAAATAGAAAGACATAAAGAATACAATAAGAACGCGATGTTTTTTTTTTGTTTTTGTTTTTTATAAGCATACCTGGCAGCGACTTCGGCATCTTCTTCATTCTGAAATGCAAAGTATTTGATTAAAGAAATAATTCCCAGAAACTAACTACTTCCTTTTCTTCTAGGCATTTGAATTTCTAATGAAAGCAATTTAATTGTGCATGTGAACACGAATTTAATTTTAAAGATAATTGTTTAAAGCATTTTTTTTTCTAATTAAAAGAAATAGTTAAATTGAACATTTTAATTTGTTTACAATGTTCATATATTAAAAGAGATTTTATCTTTGCAAAAGAATTGAACGAACCGTCAGAATATTTTGAAGAAAACATCAAAAATGCGAATACAACATATACAAATGAACAAAAGATTTTTGTATGACAAATAAAATAGAGAAAAGCAAAATCCTTAAAGAAAGCCAAACACGGCAAACTTTACAATGTTACAGGCTCGGTTTGATCAAGCCTGTTCATGGACTATACTGGAAAGTGTAAGAAAATGGTGAAATTTTTATTTTAAAGCATCTGCACATGTGTTCATACGGCGGTTATCATGGAACCTTTAACGTGACACAGTTGTGCCATTCCACGAAAAGCTGCGTATGGTCCCAATTTAAATAATGCGTGTACCCTAAACGAGAAAACGATGGGCAAAACTAAAAAAAATGGAATTTTGAATAGGGATCTGAGGTTATGAAGCCTGCATATCACAGACAAGACGTCAAAAGACAAAATTATAAAGCAGGCAACATATCCTAAGGGTGATTATACAGTATTCAAAACTCATTAATCACTTGTAGACAATAATTTTATTCGCCATATTTCCTGTTATGTATGTATCATATCTGAGACGAAATGATCTGATCATGTACACATAAGGTAAAGTACGTATGTTATTTGCGCTGCAAATATAATATAGTGAAGCAAATTCAATTATCCACGAATGTTTCCAAAACGTTTCTTGTAGAGTTTATATATCAAGCATTTATATCATATTTTATTTTAGGATAGTCAACCTTCACGTAAAAAATGATGTTACGTTTTTTAGTATAAAACAGAGAAATAAAGAATCCCTAAAGAAAGCCCAACAAGACAACATTAAAAAAATTGCAGACTCGGTTTGATTGAGCCTGTTCATGGACGGTAATGGAAAGTGCAAATTTACCGTCCACGAAGTTCTTTATTTAGAGTTAGGAGCAAACATATATCAGCTTCTTTGCTTTAAGCATAGCAGCCTGTCTATGCACTTTTTCTGTTGACGATACAAATGGACACCAAGGAGGGAAGAAAGCCTGTCCAAATCAAACGTAAGTAGGTTTGTTGTTAAAGACGTTTAAAATACCTTTTACATTTTTCAAATTGATTTAAAATAATTATGTCCAGTCCCGTCATGTCAAAAAGTCTCAGTGGAGTCCCTTTAAGCCTAGATTTAAAAAGGAGTAGAGAAGGAGTAAAAATGCATGCAATTCAGTTAGAAAAATGGAAAACATTTAGGCAATATACATGTATTTTATTTTCTACGAGGCCTATTAAATAAGAATAAATTACTAATACTGTTTTGACTTCTTTGAAATGCGTATTATGCCGTGGAAATCATTTCCTTGACTTAATATTGACAAATATAAGATATTTTCTTATCGATATCAAATTAAATGCCATTTTGACCGACAATAAATGCTTTCATTTTGTTTAAACCTTAATACTGCTTTATCTTTTAAAATCCTCTGGACTTTATTAGATAAGATTTCACTCGATTCCTGAGGATTAAGCACATTAACATTAAGTTGCTTAAAAATGTTGCGTGTAAATCATTAAACTTATAAAGTACAATTAAACAAAACAAAATATACATAACTAACCATCTATCCATATTTGTTCACCTATAATCACCGATTATTAACAGTGAACGAACAATGCTTGTAAGAGTAAATGTTTTGAAATTAAATATCCGACAATGCACGTTTTATTTTTTTATGAAAATAACTTCATTTACTAGATACAATGACACCATTTTCTTTCACCTAAACATGATACACATTATTAATAAAAACAATATATATATATTTCTAAAGCTTTACCAATTTCATTTTGCTTTCAAATTAACACGTCCTTAATATTCCGTTTCAAATCAAAGCAATTCAAAAATAAATAGATAAATTAAGAAAGCCATTTGTTCATTTAACAAATTCAATAAATCTTTGAAGTCATTCATGTGAGGACAGTTTTATTTGCTTCCTTATTGAAATTTTAAACAATCTGGTGAACCGTCTGATATCATTGTTGAAAACGTAATTTTTCGATTATATAATATAAGTGTGGTTTCTCCATGACACGGAAATCTCATCAATCACTTGAAACAGAAACGCCATTTGCCGTTTTCCCTGTAACTAGTTGTACACTATCTGACACAAATGCTTTTATCTCTGATAAATTATTCATAATGTACATAATTGTTTGCTTAATACGTTATTAACGATGTCAATATTAAACCTGATATTTCTAAAGGTTTATCAGAACAGAACAGATAATTTATTCAGATGTCACCCTGTCACACAGAACAATAACAGATTTGTGTCCTTAACAGACATATGAAGTATTTAAATAACCTTGTCTAAAAGAAAATTGTTTCCAATGTAACAAGAGTCAGTTTATCCAGTGCAGAAATATTTTACCCTGCGATACATGTCACGCTTCAGAACTGATCACTATTTAGGGGAGATGATGTGTAAGCGGCCGGATAGCTCAGTCTTCAGGTATTCTGAGGGTCCCGGGTTCGAGTCCCGGCCAGGCTGCACATTTTTCTCACCCTGTGACATTTGGCGCCCAACGTGGGACCGTGATGAATATAGCTCAGAGTTTAATTCACATTGCCCTGTAACTCTGCGAAATTCGAGGACGAATTTCAATATAGCGGCCGGATAGCTCACTCGGTAGAGCCGCGGTACGGTATTCCGAGGGTCCCGGGTTCGAGTCTCGGTCAGACAGCACATTTTCTAACCCTGTCACACAGCACAATAACAGATTTGTGTCCTTAACATACATATGAAATATTTAAATAACCTTGTCTAAAAGAAAATTGTTTCCAAGGTAACAAGTGGTCGCTCTTTTATAATTGTTTGGGAAAGAGATCTGGACTTATCTAATTTCAATTTGTGTTCGTGAAACATGGTTTGATAACAATTGTTCTTGTTATAGAAAATAAAACTGACAGTGAAATTAAAATAGTTATTCTTTGAAATATGATTGTTTAAGGAAAATGTGTTTCTTAAATTACTGTATTCGTGCTGTCTACTTGAATAATTACAGCGACATGACTGAAAACTAGAAGTGTACACAGAACATTCGGAACACCTTGTTGATTATTAATAATCAAATCGGATATGATGGAATGAAGTGTTACCAGGTGACGTTAAATGAAAACACAGACCGAGGATGTAGTCTTGTACAATGGGCAATAATGTATTTATTTCACATCCGTTGGAAAATATAAGCCTTTATTCCAGATATCCCTTGACAAACATATAAAGTCAAATCTTGAAGATCGCCAACAGTTATGTCATTGGTACTTTTGGTTTGCTTAAAACAAACTAAGTTATTAAAACAAAGGGTAGTAAGATGAATAAATGTAAAAAAACTGGTATATTGAGTGTCAATATATTTTATGTTCTACACCCTCTATAACAGAGAATATTATTATATAGTATGGCTTGACTTTTGACTTCCATTTATTGACAATCACTAATATTTTGTAATGTGCCATTAATACAGAAGCAAAAATCAACTTGAGTACAATTCTTAAACAAAAAAACAAAAAATTCGACATTTTAAGAAAAAAAAAAAAAAATAAAAAACTATCAAATGAGATTTAATTTGCATCTTTTTTCTGCCGACACGCGTTTGGGACTTTGTCAGGGATTTTGTCCAAATTACCAACAGACAGATAGCCATTCCCCCCACACACCGAGTAAAATAAAGCTAGTTTAAGATGTTTAACATTTTGTTTTTGTTTTCTTTGCTTCACATATTTCCTCTTTTAATGTCCTCTTGATGGAGCTGCATATAAATCAAAACTTCTTTGTCATTGTTAAAATATTGAATTCTGTTTAATCCGGCGCTAGGTGCGTGGACGGTAGCTTGCACTTTCTTCAGGCTCAAAATCAAATTTTTTATATTATACAGGATATAATTATTATCTTCTTATTATAATGAAAATCAAACAAAACATATCACCCAAAATATGTATAACATCACTGTATCAATATCAAATGTGTGACATTTTAGATGGTGATTAAGCACGTGTCATATCATTTAATGCATATTTTAGTCCTGTTTTATATTTTACACTGTCTGAGATTTAATCCAAATTACCAGTTAATAGCAGATTATATCGAGGATATTGAATTACATAGAGAAAACTCCCACACATTTATGTCATTTACGTCCTGATTAAGCATTTATATGCTATATGAGACAAAAGTATCAATAACGCGACGGAGGACGAAGTTTTACATTATTTTAATCATAATTATACAATGTACAAAATATTGAAAATATGACAAAAAATGCAAACGACTCTTTATGAAACATTTTCATATCCTTGGAAGTTTATAAAAAGGTAAATAAATTCGTAGATTGTATTTAAAGCTAAAAACTAAATTCGAAATCAATGCGCTTTACTGGAACATTATTTTAACGACCCTATTTTCCAAAACAAATATTTTAAAGGCTATTCTTGCAAATTTGATATTTTTAAAGAAATTTATATGTAAAAATAATCGGTTTGTCTTAAACATTAAGATACAAAAGTGCGTGACAAAACTTTCTTTACATAGGTAAGTAAGTTTTCGTTTATGCTATTTAAGTAGTATACTGGTGCCTCGTTTTTCCGCGGTACTTATTCGTAAAACACAAACAAAAATGTTAAAGTAATAAAATTCTAGAAAACCTTAATAAATAATACAGGAAACACTTGTTAATTACGTCAGACTTGAGTAATTAACATTTAACAATTAACAATTAACTACTTGGAAACGTAACATTTTCAAAATTATTGATTCACGTATTAATTTTTATCGTGGAAATGAACATCTTCTTCCACCTAAACCGAGACTTACTTTAAGACATCTAAAAAAGGATATTCTAGCTTTTCACTCAAAATTTGTTTTGGTACCAGCGGACAAGGCGGCTAATAATATCATAATTGTATGACGTATCCATTACATTAACGTTTTACATAAAGAACTTAATAGCACTAATGCGTATTCTAAAACTACTGCTTCTGAAAAAGACATTGTTAACAATCATGTTACTAATATTTCCAGTCTAAAAGTCCGAATCGATGAAAAAGAACTAAAAACTTCCTATTATGTATTGGAATTCCTAATTACATAAAAAACCTTACAAAGCCAGATTCATTGCTAATTCTACATTCTAGCACAACAACTAAACTTTCTAATTTTATTGACGTCTTGTTTGACTGCCATTAAAACACATGTAATTAGATACTGTGATAAAGTAAACGAAAATAAGCAGGCAAACATCTATTTTGGTCCATTAAAAATTTCGATGAAATTCTGGATAAATTAAAAATTAAGAAACTATCGGGCTTCAACTGTCAGTACATACGATTTTTCTACCGCTTTATATAACTACACTGCCCGTCAATTTAATTAATTAATTGATAACTAATTTCCCTTATTCAGAAAACCTTTGCACGGGAAAAAAGTTACATTTCTTGCATGTAACTCTCAAAAAGCCTTCTTTACAAACTGTATTGTTTAAATCAATATACTATGTGGAACCTGTGACGTAAGTTTGTAGAGCACTCTCTTTTCCTTTAAGACAATATTTATGTCAGGTTTGGTAATACCCTATTCAAGCAAATCGTAGGTATTCCTATGGGTACTAATTGTGCACCCGCTGGTCGCCGAGATTTGTTTTTGTATTGCTATCAACAGAGATTTTATGTTAGTCTCTCTGAAATTACACAACAAGATGTTATATCAGCATTTAAGTAACAGTTACTCCAGATATCTTGATGACATTTTTAATTTAGATAATTTCTGCTTTTTTTTGATCAAATGGTGTCTAAATATTTATCCTACGGAGCTACACTTAATAAAACGAATTTCTTGAAATTTAACTACATCAATTTTTGGATCTTCATATCACTAGATCAAAAACAATTCGATTCACACGAAAATTTATGATTAAAATTTATGAGAGATGACTTTGATTTTTAGTATAGTAAATTATCCTCATTTGGATGAGAGACGTTACCGGGCACGATCATTTAGTGTGCAACATTTACGGGGTTATATATCTCAGTTAATTAGATTTGCTAGAGCTTGTAGCAACGTAAAGGATTTTAAACTAGAGAGCGAAATATTTTTCATTTACCGGTAAGCTTTCTAAAACTGAGGCTACCCCTGCTATTATAAAATTACGTAAATATATTTTAAACTACAAAATTTTACAAATCGTAACTTTGATTTAAATTTCAAAATTTGCAATAGTGATCTAAAAAAAAAAAACACACTTCTGCGACAAGGGATTAGCCAGCCTGATTTTTACGGTGATGTTGTTTACAAACTTCGTAAGATCTTGGGTCATTGTAATTTTTCTGTTGTGTTTACTAAAAATTATAAAACGTTTTATTAAAAGGGGTTATGACCCTATTATTTTAAGACATACCGCATGCTTAGTGTTCAACCCATTTACAGTTGGACACTACGCTTTCCTCTTTGATTACATCTGACGGGCCAAGTGGGAGACTATATGATGGACAGTTCTTAAAGCCTTTGGGACTGAATTGCCTTAATGTTTGTCTTCTGTCTTGCTTGTCGTCGGGGGCCCTTGTAGGTGATTTTCTTGTTGCTCTGTCTTCCTTTAAGACATCGAGTACTTTTGTTATGGTCATTGGGTTTACTTTTATATGTTTCTACATGATCATTTTGGTGTTTTACTTATTTAACCTTTTGTAACCATAACAACTGTTTAGAATTTCACTTGGCGGGGATTCATTTTATTTACACTGTCTCGTTTTATAGGAACATGGTGGGGCTAAGAGCGAGGTTTTGGTGCACCATTAACCGGTTTAAACTCCCAGTAGTCATTATTATGCTGCTGACCGTTCCAAGGCGGCGCCCCTCTGTGTTCCTCAGATGTATGTTTTTGTTGTTTCATACTGGTCTGGTGACACTTCTGTTTGTGTCACTTGTTTTCTCGTCTACGGTAAGTATCTTCCCTTTTGTCCCTAGTTTTTATTTTTATTTATTTCCCCCCCCCCCCTTCCCCCGTGTCTCATGTCCCCTTTCCCTGTGCCTTTTGACATTATGGGCCTTGATATTAAATCATTTATTTGGTTTTGTTTTTATTTCCTTATAAGTTATGTATTCTGATGTAGTGGTTTGCCTGCCCGTGCTCTGCCTTGTGTCCTGTCCTGTTTTTCTTTGGGGTCCTCCTGGGCTCCTTGCCGCTGGCGCTTGTTGCTGGGTCGGGTGGGGGCTGCGTTCATTGAATGCCGCCTTTCCTTGTCGATCTTGTTTATCATATTTTATTCAATTTAATGATTACATCCGGTAATCTTGTACAAAACATCGCGGCAAACACTCAACTTCCGCCCAGTGAATTAAAGCTGTTAACCCGTTTTTACGCTGTAGTTAAGGTTTGGCGGATACAAAGGTTTTTAAAACTAAAAGCAGTTGGTTTAAACTCACAAAAATGATATAGGGTAAGAATTAAACAACATTTATATTTACGAAACAGTTCTGCTACATTAAAAATAATATTATAATACAGTTATTCCTTATCAGTGCAATGAGGGCATTCGAAAAGACTAGCTCTCCTAAAGACCCTGACTTTGCTACAAAAAGCCAAAAAGCCTGTGTTCACAAATGTCACAACTTCCCCACTTGACAAAGACTAAATTTACACAATCCTTTAGTTGCTCTGGCTCGAATTTCTTCCACACACAGCACAATTCATCATCATTTATTGTATCTTCAAGAGTGCTTTCAGTTAATTGTTGATGGGTCTTGTTTACAATATCAAAGTAACTTTCTTATGAACAAGTAGATGGTTTAAGGATTTCAGACACACGGTGATCAGATTTGGCAGGTGATTGTTTAACTATACAATTTTGACCTGATACTTTAAATTTAGACTGCTCAGAAAGCAATAAATGTTGCCTGATATGTCAAATGACCTGTGACTCTGAAAGGTGGTACAAATTTTCTTTCGTGTTTCTTTTGAATACTAATCATTGTCCTTTTTCAAAATATGAATCAGATGAGTTTTGTTCTTTCCCAGTGTTACTTGCCAAGAACTTTTATCGATTCCGCAATCAGACTAGAGTAGCTTTATATATAACCTCTGATCCCCTTTCAAAATTCCATTTTATTTAGTTCCGCCCATTGTTTTCTCGTTTAGGGCACACGCTTTTTATTACTTGGGGACCATACGCCGCTTTTCATGGAATGGCACGGAAGTGTCACATTGAAGGTTCCATGATAACCGCCGTATGAACACATCTGCGGATGTTTCTAAATTCAAAATTTTACTATTTCATGTTTATATGTTGAATTCTGCTTAAGCCGGTGCTAGGGGGCGTGGACGGTAACTTGCACTTTCCAGTACCGTCCATGAACAAGCTCAATCAAACCGAGCCTGCAACATTTTCAATTTTGCCGTGTTGGGCTTTCTTTAGGGATTCTGTATTTATCTATTTTATATATAGTAGCAGGTGCTAGTTGTGAGGGCCGAATTTTCTTAGTTTGAAATGGAAAAATTTCTGACTTTTCAAATGTCGAAGTAATATTTTCAGGACAAAATAAAAAAAAGACGGTTTTGCAGTCAGCTGAACAATTTCATACGGTGTTATGGAAATTCCAGAATTTTTCATGAGATATGCATGCCATTCAATATAATAATGCCTCATAAAGGGACCATACACCCCAACATCAAGAGACTGGGTAAGATGACTAGTGTGGGATGGGAGCACAAAAAGTGTGATGTTTCTCTGACGAGCCCAGTTAGTCAGGGTAAGACTTACATGGGACTTGTGCCCAGCAAATAATATAAGTGCAGGTAGGTAGCTGATCTATTGTATCACATAAAATAACGTGTAGCAAAGTGGTTCTGCATATAATATTTAACATCTAGTGTTAGACCACCCTTTATCAGTAACAGTTCCTATGGATCCAGATGTGCACCCTGTAAAAGATCATCAATCCACCTTTTCCCAGGGAATACATTAAATAGATGTACAAATGTTCCAACAGCACTTTCTGTCCCAATTATAGAAATATTTGCGCTTCTGATAGAAGTGACAGCCTGAGGGTAGGACAACTTGGATCAGGACAGGGTTCTGTGTTTACCCCTGTCTCATCATCATTAAATATTCTGCATGGTTCTACTCCAGTGTCTTTCATAAAATCTGAAAGCTCAGACAAATACTTGTCGATTATATCCGGAGACGCACTTCTGGTACGAGCAATGTTCAGTTTCTGCGGTTTTATGAGTTTTATGTCAGTTCAACGTTTTAGAAAATCAAAGAACCAATAATAACTTAAGACTTTATCATGGTTTATTTTTTGCCAACTGACCTGGCATAATCAGCAGCCATAAATTGAATATCACGTTTGCTGTACCCATATCCAATGTCTGTCATATAAGTAACATGATCCATAAGTTTCTTCTCCTCTGTTGGTGACACCTTATTTGGTACAGTCTGGAGCCACATGACCTCGGGTCCGATCTCGTAGAGTTGACTCTGGTACACCATATAAGCGGGAAGCCCTGTACCCAGATACACCAGACTAACTTTGTAGCTTCAAAAGCCTTAAGGATATTCCCCTTGTTAAAGGGCTTTCTAGACTTGTGAGTCTGAAATATGTATATACAAAAACAAAAACAAATTCAACAAAAAAATATCACTAACATCTCTAATATATTATAGTAAAAATACATGGGTAACAGCCTTTAAATTTTTAGTGGTATTATACCTAGAACAGTTAGTATTTCTAACCCAGCCTCGTCTACAGATGGAGGTTTCGTCCGCTACATTTGTCAAATATTTCAGAAGTTATGTAAAATGTTCATAAAATTGATTAATGTATAAAATTAATTAAAATAGATCATTTATTTTATTCTATGCTACATTTAATAAAAGAAACAAAATCGTACACGGAACATATTGCTAAAAAAAAACAATACGAAAGAAAAAGCGAAAAAAGTAGCAGGTGCGTAAAGTCTAGGTGGCGCCCGAAATTGTTTAAACGTACTAACTCGGAAACTAAGAAAATTGGACATGTTACAGGCTAAATTGGCCTCAGGTCGATCTTAGAGTAACAAGTAACCGACGCTGAAAAGCCTTTGAGAAGTTGCATCACTTTGAAATCAGTTTTGATGAAAAAAACAATGCAAAATAGTGATTTTTGGCAATTTTGAGACGCCCCCCCCCCCCTGTTACCATGGTAACAGGAAATTTACGATTGAGCATGCTGTTACAGAGACTATGGTCGGAACAAATTGAATTTTATCACACGAATTCAACTTATTATAACATTAACACCAATTTTTATGACAACCTCTGGGTCTCGTAAATTCACATCCTATACAATATTAATGAGCGCTTTTACCATTTTGGTCTTCGATCATTTTCTTGTAATTAATATTAGAAATTTAATGGAAAAGACTGCTGAATAAAATCTAAAACTAGGAGAAAAGGATAATCTGATATTTGCTGAAAGCAAGTGTTGATTACAAAGAAACAATTAAAATAAAGAAATAAAATGGATAGAAAATAGAAAAAAAATTAAAAAAATAAATATAAATAATGGGTATAGTAAAGGACTAGTGACGTACAAAAATAAAAGAATTGTACATGTATACTTTTTGTCAAAATTTGTTAAATATTATGCTTACTTTTTTGCTTATCAAAAAATTTCAAATACAAATGCTTGCTTGACTTCCTTGAAAAATGTCCATGTTCAAATTTTATATTAATTATTGTTTATAGAAAACATAATATCTTAATATACTACTGACGAAGGTTTCGTTAACTGTGGTCACTTATATATTAAAATATAACACTTCAGTAGACTATGACGAGGTGTTTGATAACATTCCGAAGTTAATAAAAAGAAACACTCTGGACTTTAACATAAGAAGATTCGTGATTTAATATTACATCTGGAGTTGAATAATAGGCCAGGGTTCCAGTCTGTCGATTTTTTGTGCTTCTGCTCGACAAATCGATCATATTATCAAAAACAAGTACGAGTATGAATAGCGTGTTTGTTAATAAATATGCGAAATATATCAACGCCCGAATCCCAGGCTAGTTAAAAAGCTCAAATCCATGGATCTTCAGATTGGTTTAATGCAATTAGTGATGACGATGCAGTATATTTGTATACTTTAAAATGTATGTGTTGCTACTATTTACACAGGAAACATAGAAAATCCTTGTGTATTCGTTATGGTTAGTTATTACAACATTTGAGTGGTAAATAAAATATTTTCATATCAAATATTTTCCGACATATTTAAACAATGTCTCAAATATCTCATAAAAATGATAACAATTGAATTTACAGTGACAATTGCAAGGAAAAATAGCATCATTATTAGTACATAGAATGCCTTTGTCCTTTGTCGTTCATGTCTGTCACCTAAACAAGGAAATAGAAAGTGTGTGATTCTGAAACATTGTTATCGTATTTAAACCCTATGCAGACAACGAAAATCAAAAGAAATGGTTTTATGTTAAATGTTTCAGAAAGTATCAATTGTCTTTTTTTTTATTAATGTTGAAATTACATTTGTATCTTCTTTATTCTGAAATGCAAATAATTTGGGAAATCAAATGAAAATATTTCTCAGAGTTAATTATTTTCATTGTTTTTATTGCTTCATGAAATTTCAATTTAAAATGAATGTCAGCACGAAAGTTTTATATTCGAGAAAATATTTGTTGCTTTTTTATGTTATTCATTCAATGTTAAATTTTATCATCTTCATTTTTCAGCAATAAATGTGAAAATTTCAATTTGCATTTAAAAGCAATATTTAAAGACGCTTAAAGTGTAAGCGAAAATTTAAATGTATTTTGTGGGTATATAACACTGAATAATAAGTGAACACGTTGTTTCTGCAACACAAGCCAATGCATACCGACTTAATTTATAATTATGATGAGCGATTATTACATTTGCAAGATCCGATGTCAAACACTTCTCAAATTTTCAATGTTACAGAATATATGTTCACATTTGTTAATAGGCATTCGTAAAGTATGTGTTATGTGTTATTTACAGACGTGCTATTTTTTGTAATACGAATTGTAAGTATCAAGCATATTGTAAAAGTGTAAAGTTTGTCATTTGATGTTTCTAACACACTTATAAATATTTCGATATTGCACCAAAAATCTACGTTTCCCCAAAGATGACATGCATAACAGAAATGCTATAAAACAATTTCCTGTCTGTCGCCCATTTATCTTATGCTGCACGTCATTCTTTTTAAAATCATTCCACACTGTAGCTCAAAACCTTTCACAACTTGCGATTTTAATCATGTGAATCAATTCCGTCTCTGATTTCCCATATCGATAACATCAGCAATATAAATTCAGACGGTGTAAGTGAAATCCGATTTTTATAAGAACATTTTTCGTTTCCACGTCATTATTGTCGTAAAAACAACAGAAAATTGAAATGTTTACATCCACAATTGTGGTTCGTAACGATTCCATATAATGTTAAGTAAAATATTCCATGCATATCATTAATTAGTTTTTCTCTATCTGTACGCATTTCTTAAAATGAAGTGCAAGAGCTTTGTATCGGACACTGAAGGCGGGGATCATCGGTCATACAATTTCTTTTAGGGGATTATCGGACAGGGTTAAGTTTTTTTTAAAATAATTAAGGTTTCAGAAGTAAAACGACATTTATATCACTTTTATTGATTTGTATTATTAACAAATAAAAACATACATGTTACGTTTTATTAATTTTACATGTTTTACACTTTTTATTTATCAATTACTTCTTATTGTTTGGGCGCTTTTGCTGTTGTCAATTTTATTTTTTATTTTCATTTCTCGAGCTGTTTTTCGCTGCTCCTTTTCAAGTCCTTGCCTTATTTTATTTTCCTTTTCTTGTTTTTTTGTTAATATATTTCGTCCGAGGTCAAAAGCCTGTGATTTTTTTCCTGTTTACTTTCTTTTCTGAGGCTGCGGCTGGGATAGGTAACTCAAAAAGACTCTCTACTGATGACGACCATGTTACTAATGAAGATTTATCGGCGCTATCACCGTCTATTTCACTCTGCTGCTCTTGTTGAATAATTTCAAGTTGGTCACTTGCAATTAAATCGAATAATACTTTTGGACCCTCTAAAATAGATAAATACAGAATCCCTAAAGAAAGCCCAACACGGCAAAATTGAAAATGTTGCAGGCTCGGTTTGATTGAGCCTGTTCTTGGACAGTACTGGAATGTGCAAGTTACCGTCCACGCCCCCTAGCACCGGCTTAAGCAGAATTCAACATTTAAACATGAGGGGGATTATCGGACAGGGTTAAGCTCTAAGTTTGAAAACAAACAAAACAATTAAGTGCATGTCAAACAAAAAATATTGATTTTCTAAGAATTTGTTTGCGTAATCAAACCTTTCAAATTTTAAAAGTCTAGTATTTCATTCAGATTTAATTTACAGTACAATATTTCTTTCTTACAGCTATTGTAAGGGATATGTTTTATAGAGATCTTACTGAAACATTTGAGGTTCCTGAGAAATATCTCAGGAAAAAGTATCAGGATGAACTATTCAACCTGATTCTCCTGTGTATCATTAGCAATTTATACGCATTGAGAAGAACTCGAGCAAGGGCTTGATACTGAAGGTGATGAGATACCACTGTGCTCATGTTAGACAGTAAGACGAGAATGAAACTGCATATCAAATAAGATACTTACTTGCTTTTATCTTACATACATTTTGTTTGATCTAAATTATAAAAATAATTAGTTCGTACATATTTTAAATGAAACATTAATGTACTAAGTTGTTTGATAACCGCCGTATGAACACATCTGCGGATGTTTCTAAATTCAAAATTTTACTATTTCATGTTTAAATGTTGAATTCTGCTTAAGCCGGTGCTAGGGGGCGTGGACGGTAACTTGCACTTTCCAGTACCGTCCATGAACAGGCTCAATCAAACCGAGCCTGCAACATTTTCAATTTTGCCGTGTTGGGCTTTCTTTAGGGATTCTGTATTTATCTATTGTAAATATTTATCAAGGAACACATATAATTCATGCTGATGATTTTGCTATTCTGTTTATCTTATTTCTTATATTCTAGTTAAACATTCGACTTCAGTACTGCAATAAAATTTAAAGCTAGCGAAAATGCATAACACGGGGACTTCAAATTAATATTATGTCTGCGCATATTTTGTTTGAATTGAATTAGATCAAATGTCCATATATAAAATACTTTACTGACTAGCATAATAATGTTTTGCATATTCAATGTTTTTTCTCTCTCTCGATAATTATTTAATACACGTTTTATAAAAGTAAACATAATACAGCATATTTGAAAGGTTAATTCTCATTAGATTAAATTGTAATCTATATATAATAAGTACACAGAATCTATATATTTATGATGCAAGTTATTTTGTTACAGTAAAGAAACTATATTATACAAGTTTTATAACTTTGTTGTTCAAATAAAGGTTCCATGAGTAAATATATTATCTATAAAGACTCCTATGGGCGGTAAGAGTAATTTTATTAAACATAACGTATTTCTTAAAAACATATTTACCAAAGCATTGTGATTTGGTGATGCGATTGGATCAGTCGTCATATTTGCCTGGCCTTCTTACATTTGATCACTAGGCATTGAGGAAATGTGCGAATCGAAAGGAACAGACGGTGCAAACGCACTTTCTGGGATCCGTGAAGGATTGAAGGGATATATCCAACAAACATCAAATCCTTTACTTACGTTTTCAGGGGTAACAGTTTTAATGTATGCAGATTTGAATAGCCGTGGCCATTCCCACTTAGTTACTATGTTGTTGGGTGAATCACTCATGAAATCCGTACATACTTTATTGTATTCCCGCTGAAATGGACCAAATACAGTTTTGTCCAAAGGGTTAAGATATTGTGTTGTGTGCGGTGGTAATGCAAATAAAGCTATATTGTTCTCCCTTGCTAAACCAATTAAGTCCAAAGTTTCATGTGAGCTATGACTGACCAGAAGTATTATCTGGGGCCTTTCGGGTCAACAATTTTTCAAAAAATGGTCTTTGAACCATGTTACCCCAAGGATATCCTCCATCCAAGCTTTTTTTTGATAGGTTTATTTAACCCCCAAAGGTCCTTTATGCACGTTATAATCTCGTATTGCTTTTTCAGTCTGACCCTTCACAATAACTAGAGGAGGGATATATCTGCCTGCCGCATTGACACAGGCTTGTACCGTTACGCCATCTCGGCAGTTCCCAACACGCCCCGGGACATTTTTCTGCCCTGATTGAGCAAGTACTTTTGCTGGTTTATGTGTAAGTGAAAGATTGGTCTCATCAGTGTTCTATATACGATGCGGCATACTATGCAAATTAAGGTCCCATAAGACCTTATCTAACTCAGAAAAGTAATTTCTAGTTACAAGAGGGTTAAGAATTCTAGCCCTAACTGAGTTAAGGGGTGTTGGAGCCCTCAGTGACAAATCTGGGTGTCGCTTCTTGAACCCGTCTACCCAGTCCTTCCCTGGGATGCCATTTCTAAATGGTGTTTGTATCTTCATAACATGTGCTAGCCTTGCACAGCTGAGCACGAGTAATTCCAAAGCCTTGTCTTGCGGCGGCTTTAATCTTTTCTGAAATTCGATTCTCTACTTCCAGAGGAAATATGGTTGTTTGCCTTGGGTACTGCCTTCAGGTACTCGACCTGATATCCTGTCGGCTATCGTTGATTTTAGAATCGAAAACTCCTTGGCCGCCTGTCTTATACTTAAATGTTTAGCTTTAACTAATGGAACGGCTCTGTCTAGGTCTTTATGATCATACTGACATCGAATGCCTTTAGTTTTGTTCGGCATTATCTGCAAAAGCAAGGACGGTTCAGTTTGATACATGCTTCAAAAATGAGCTCTGCCCTGTAAAAGCCGCCATTTGTTTTTCTAAACTTTTTCAAAGGAATAGTATAGATCTAATTATAATAATAATGGTAATAATAATAATAATAATAATAATGGTAAGATCAATTATTATTATTATTATTAATTATCATAATCATTATCTTATTAACTATTATAATTATAATTATTATTGTTATTATTGTTATTATCTACATTACTTTAATATTAAACAAATATTTCCCTGTTAATTATTATCATTTTAAAATGATTCTTCGGCAACATAGTCACACATTTCTAATAAGTAAGAGTCTTTGAATTTCTTTGCATACTTCTTTGCAATCCAAATTATACTATAATCTGCGAAAGTTTTATGGGTACAGCAATACTCCATAATGAAAACCATAGACATGCATCAGATACTCCTTTATGTCAAGTATGTACGCATAGTCATATATATTCATTTTCATAAAGATTTTGATGACAATTTAATACATCGATTTTCAAGTTTATGTTTTTTATACTGCCAAACACTTCTCGCTTCCTCAAAGCATGCATCAGAATGGTTGTGTTCATTGTACCTTAAAAGAGAGAAGCCATGTAATGTTACTTTTTAAAGTTTCTTTTAGTGCAGAAATACATTTTTTTACCAACGCTGTAGCCTAGATGTCCGACTAATGTTCCCTTACTGTAGACGGTACTTTTACAATTTTGTTACTAACGCACAGAAACATATTACCTAGTTTTCTCTAAATAAAAAAAAAGATAAAAACGATCTTGCTTTTCTTCTTTAAATTCAGAGCTAGGTTTTTTAAATGGATGATATGTGTAACAAAATTTAATGATGTTTTCGCAAAACAGAGCTCGTACGTCAATATAGATTTTATTTTTTAGAAAGTCCGTTGGCTAGAATATGATGTTTTAAGTATGGACGTATTCATACTTTAATCAAGCATTTACTGAATTTTCATACTGTCCAAGCCGTGGGCAAAAATAAAGTGCCTTTTCCGAGAGGGTAATATCGGATAGATTTATTGGTCAAATATTTATAAAATATTTCATTATTTTTATTGATTTCGCCTACAAAATGCAAAATGTATGCATATTTAATCGCTATGAAGTTATTCGATTAAATTCTAAGTGATAACAAAATAAAAAGAGTAAAGAACCCTAGATACCGATTTTTTTAGTTCTCTGATATTTTCTGTGACGTCAAAAAGGAAGTGACATTAAAGAGAGTCATTATTTTGACCAATCAAAAACCCGATACAAAATAATGTCACTTAAGGCGAGTTCGATTTGTATTTTCTACGGTATGTCTCCTGAAAACAGTCAAGCATCGAGAGCAGTGTGTATGTAGCCTAAGAGAAAAACTTCTAAATGATACGTCAAAGTGAATGTGTCCGATGAACGACGATGTCCGATGTTAGTCGGATCGACTGTATTTCTTTTCATTTAACCATATGAAACATACACAAATACTCAGATTAGTTTAGGTATAAAATGAAATCAAATTGTTTTTCTTACAAAACATGACCTAAATTGAAAGAATTGATATTATAATGGTTTAAACATGTAAAGGCATTATTAAAATATATCAAACTTTATCAAAGCTGATTTCTTTTTATCTGGAAAATATCATTATTTAATTTATTGATGTAGATATAATTGTAAACATTAAATGAACTGTTCGCAATCGTATATACCAAACTGTCGTCTTTCTATCTTGTAGGATTATTATGTATCAGAACTTCTTAATTTTGTCTTCCCAGATTGAAACTTGGGCATTCTCTAGAATCTAATTTCTTTCAGAGATCAGCTTGGGAAACTTTGAAAAGAAATAACATGCTAAAGATAATTATGAAATATACTCAGAAATAAATTGAACATTTATTTTTGCGCTATTCTTTATCCATCTTGCGTGGAAAGTGTTGCAACGCTTTTTAATGTTGGACAATTGTTCACATTAAGTATAATTATTCTGGAAAAACGAAATAAGCGAATGATGTTAATTTTTGCACATACTTTATTGGTCTAGACCTTCATTAAATGGAACCATAATCTCGAAAATTTATTTCCAGTCTCGTTGATTCGAGTTTCTTAAATTGTGAATATGGAACAGATAAACGGAACGCGTCTGGTTAATAAACTAAATATGTGAGGGTTATGAAATAATATAGATTTACTAAATGACGTTTGAAAACTTGCAATGATTGTTTGACATGAACATAAATTGATATATTGAGATTTATCAGTATGCTCTAAATCTGTAATGTCATTATCAAATCGTGGCAACTTGTAGAAATAAAACGCAATGCTCCAGATTGATTTGAATGAACAAAATCAATACAAAATGTGCAGCTGTTAATGGATTTTAGCACACTCCAGTCTTCAGACGACAGCTTTACGTTTTATATTGATTTTGTTAATTCCATTACTTGAACCTTTGCTTTTTATGACAAACAGGAATGACTGTGCATTTGGAACCACTGCTCTTTTATACCTTTGGTTTATAAAAACACTGAAAACGAATAGAAAAACCAAGTTCCAACGTTAAAATGTTGGCAGAATTGTTGTTCAGAATCATTGAACATGTATTTCTAGGAAGAAATTTCATTGGATGGATGTTCTGTTAGTTTTTTATGATTCATAACGATATGAAATTTTATTCCAGTAATCTTTTAGGAGCACATTTTTGAAAGCTATTAACAGAGTGTACATACATGTATCAAAATGCTCACCTTTTTTGATAACTGATTATTGATTGTAAATTCTTTTCCAGTTCAATTCCATTCAATAAGGCTTATTTTCAAATCACTAGGCATGATTATCCGAAATCAATAGTAACTTCTTCCATTTTACAAATCTATCTGAACAATATTTCAGTCTGTAATGATTTCTTTTAAATGAATAAGAGAAGTAATTTACGAGTTGAATAAACCATTTGGGTATAGCAATTGATCTTGTTTGAATGCAACGTTTAAAAATAAAGCGTTCCGGCTTAGCACATAAGTTAAATACGCGAGTACATGTACCCTAAATTACAAATAACTCCGTTTCCTTTCATGATAAACGAATGTTTTAATATATAATTTATTACAACAGCCGTATCTCTAAATTTCAAAAGAAAACTTCAGCCAAAAAAATAAATTACACAATAGGCTTCAAATTACAAATTTGAAATCTATATTTGTCAAAACATGACATGTACTAGCAATAATATTCAATGTCAGACTTTATAACCTAGCCGTTAAATATAGAGTACGGCAAATTTATCAAAACTAGATTCATATTGATATTAGAAATAACCAATGTAAATAAAGACATTGCTGTTTTGTTAACAAACTCATTCCAGTAGATCTATTTCAAGGCAGTGCGTAACTTATCAAACATGATTTAAAATGCATCACCCTTTTGTTTTTGGTGAACTCTTAGCTTTTAGCTTTACGTTAGTTTAAATTTTACTTCATCACAAAAAATAAACAAACATCAAACAATTTCCAATCAGCTGTCACATGCCAGGTGGTGCAACCATTTTCTTATTGCTTGCTCTTCATATTTCATGATTAAGCAACGATTTAGTAACAAAAATACTATATTTTCTGATTCACTATTATATTGAGAATTATGATAAATCATCATGTTTTTCTTAAAACTAATTTAAAAGGACAACAAACTACCAGAAAAGTTTCAAAAGGGCAATTTATGTAAAACATTTATTTTAGAAATACAACTGCCACCGTTATAAATGTTTGATTTATTAACAATAATAATGATTATAATAATAATGATGATAATAATTTATTTTTCCGCTACGTGAGAAATAATAATAAAGAATCATATTTATATTTAACAAATTTTTGTATACATTCTTATTTATTTGAGATATATTTTCTTTTCTTCTATGACTTCTCCTATGACTTTCACATAACTGCTGTACTTCATATATCAAATGCAAACCGCATGTTTTTGTTTTCTTTCCGCCTTATTTCATGATTTAGGCAGTCATTTAATATTCGCGAATCAACTAATTTTTAGCGAGTTTTTTGTACCTGATATTTCTGTTTGTGTTTTGGTGCTGACAAAACGATTTCACTCTTTTTGTCTGAGATGTACGATGCTATTATGCACAGTCGAGTAAGATTAACTTATAACAATATAGTGTAATCTTCGATTTACTTTATTCATTATACAAACTTTTTGTTCTATATGTGACATGAAATTCTATCGCAGGTTTTATGCACTGGAAGAAAGTTTATTCGTGAGAATTATCTACGAACAATAATGAACGATTTGTTTTTATTTCAGTCATCTTATTTGTTTATGTTATTATATTTAATATCAAATAACTAATACCCAGGTAACACATCATTTATGGCTAAACCGTGGCGCAAAACAAATTTAAAGTAGGAAACCAACTGATATAGACTAGGGTCAGTGTTACAATAGGAGAGACATGTGTTAATGTGAACCATCATGGTGTTATTTGCAGGGTCCCACTAGAACCCACATCCACACTTACACACACGCTCTTTATTAATTTAAGATACAGAAATGTCCGCCCGTGTATATTTCTAAAACATCAAAAACGATAAATGCAGGACATTAAAAAATGACTAGAATACCTGATGTAGTTTTTTCTCAATACCAAAAAAACATTTTTATCCAATTTAAACATTAATAAAATTAATATGATATGTGAAGCCTTTGACGCTAGTTTTACAACAAAATCGTCAAGCGTTTTCAATAGTTTGGGGGTCTGTTGAATTCCTTAAGGTCTTTTATCATTGAGATGCTATAAAGATTAAGTTGCTTCTGGTGAAGTTCTCTTTAAAGTATCTAGCAATTTAATATGTATTTTTTAAATTATTTCTCAAGGGTAAGATATCTTACATAATTGACTTATTTCATGTCATAATATGACTGCTTCTTTGATGCTTTCTTAGTGTATATTATCATAGGTCCTTTTCATCTTATCGATGAACTTTTATTTTTAATATTAAATCATTTAAAATGAGTAAATTAGCGTTTTATTATGAAACCATTCTTTCCAATATTACTTGATTTGAATTGTCATGATATTGTAGTCTTTGAGTTATTTTTTATATCAAACCATAATTAACATATACCATAAACTTTCTTCGTTTGCATAACGTGATGTTTTAAAACATATCATTATTGGGTCCAATCTTATCAACTTAGCTTTGTTGTCAGTGTCTAGAAAGTTCATATCAAATACATATCGTACCCTGTATAGCGTCGTTTTCATTTTTAAAATAAAAATGTAATTAATGCATAACATGGTTTCGCTATCTTGCCTTGTTTTTTATTTTTGAGAGTTTAAAGCTCATATCAAATCTCTTTTGTATTTGAAGTTACAACGTTCTGATAAAATGTAAAGTGGTGTTATGTAAAGAGGGTCATTTTACAGCTGCAAACCCCATATCAGTGTATAAAAATCACCATATATGGTCAGTCATTTTGTCAATGTGAATATCAGGAATATCATAGATAATTGGTCCAAATATCCAATAGAAATGACTGATCTCATCTGGTGTAAAAGATTGTGTTCTATTTCGAATAAAAGCTTGTATCCGATAAAAGGGTAATAATTGCTACGTTTTCATGCAATTTACTCAATTATTACCCTAGCGTCAAGGAAAAACATTGAACCTACGCACTTCCGAAATTACTATTCCGGAGAGATTTATTCGACCTTTGAAGCATGAAAAATAGAATAAATACTTTCAAACCTTAGGATATAGATATGAAATTGTGTTTGTTTGTTTGGGTTTAATAGTACATAGACACATTAATTGTCGAACACTTCAATCATTAAGCCGAATATGAGTTACTACAAGTTTGTTTGTTTTTTCAGTGAGTAACCGTGAGTAAATTAAATCTTACAATACAAGTTTCTTTTTAATTCAGAAAACAGGGTTTCGGAACTGAGACAGCATGCTTTTATCTCTGAGATAATTTAAAGATAATATACATACTTCTTTGCATATATATTTTGAACGTTCCAAGTATAGGAGCTTACATTTGTAAAAAACTTATCTAATAAATATGTTCCTATAACTATACTTTATATGTAATTATTAAGAGTTCTGACTTTCATTATCCCGTGTCAAACAACAACGGTATTTTTTGTGATAAAGGGACAAACTAAAACTTTGTTTTAAGGACACCTAGAAGAGACACTATATCTGTTCTTCAGTTAACTTTATTATAGCAAGGATAACAGTTACTGTTTTATAGAGCTAGTAATTTACGAGCGATTTTATCTTCAGCTTCTTAAGATATGGGAAATTCGGAATAAATGGAATTTTATCTAACACGTTTTCAACTTAAAATTAACACCAATTTTTATGACAACCTCCGGGTCTCGTTAATTCACATCCTATACAATATTAATGAGCGCTTTTACCATTTTGGTCTTCGATCATTTTCTTGTAATTAATATTAGAAATTTAATGGAAAAGACTGCTGAATGAAATCTAAAACTAGGAGAAAAGGATAATTCGATATTTGTTGAAAGCAAGTGTAAAATAAAGAAATAAAAAAGGATAGAAAATAAAATTCAAATAAACAACAAAACAAATGGCTAAGTAAGGACTAGTGACATACAGAAATAAAGAATGGTATACTTTTGTCAAAATTGTGTTATTTCTTATGCTTACCTTTGTGCCTATAGTAATATTTCAAATACAAGTGCTTGCTTAACTTCAAATGTCCATGTACATATTTTATATTAATTATACGTACATTACATCGAAAAGATAACATCTTAATATACTACTGACGAAGGTTTTATCAATTGTAATCTATTATATGTTGAAAGGATAACAAATCAATAGACTATGACGAAGTGTTTGATTGAATTCTGAAATTTTAAAAAAAACTGGTATCCAGTCTGTCTATTTTTTGTGCTTCTGTTCGGCAAATCGATGATATAAAATAAAACACGAACGAGTATGAAAAAGCGCGTATGTTATTGAATAACCAAAATATATCAACGCCTGAATCCAGGCTAGTTGAAATACTCAAATCCATGAATCTTCACATGTAATGATAATGTTAATTAAATTCAACTTGAATCATTCAAGAGATGAATTCAGACAACAATAGTGATTACGATTGCAGTATATTTGTAATACGAGTGTTTTCAGTATATGTTTGACATACTTTAAAATGTATGTGTTGCTACTATTTATACAGGAAACATAGCAAATCCTTGTGTGTTCGTTATGGTTAGTTATTACAACATTTTAGTGGTAAATAAAACATTTTGAATATATGCCGTCATATTTAAACTTTGTCTCAAATATCTCATAAAGAGAGTGCAATTGAATTTACAGTGACAAATGCGATGAAAAATAGCATAATTATTCGTACATAGAAAGCCTTTGTCGTTCATGTCTGTCACACAAACAAGGAAATAGAAAGTGTATGATTATGTTACATTGTTATCATATATACCCTATGCAGACAACGAAAATCAAAAGGAATGGTTTCATGTTAAATGTTTCAGAAAGTATAAATTGTCTTTTTTTATTAATATTGAAATTACATTTTGATCTTTTTTATTCTGAAATGCAAATTATTTGGAAAAACAAATGAAAATATTTCTCAGAGCTAATTATTTTCATTGTTTTTATTGTTTCATGAAATTTCAATTTAAAGTGTCAGCACGAAAGTTTTATTTTCGAGAAAATATTTGTTGCTTTTTAAGTTATTCATTTAATGTTAAATTTTATCATCTTTATTTTTCACCATTAAATGTGAAAATTTCAATTTGCTTATGAAAGCAATATATAAAGATGCTTAAAATGTAAGCGAAAATTTAAATGTATTTTGTGGGTATATAACACTGAATAATAAGTGAAAACGTTGTTATGCAACACAAGCCAATGCCTAACGACTTAATTTATAAATATGATGGGCGATTTCTGCCATATCGTGTCTTCGCCCCTATGAAAATCGAAGGCGAAGAACGGAGACACCAAGTTGTTACATTTGCAAGATCCGATGTCAAACACTTCTCAAATTTTCAATGTTACAGAATATATGTTGACATTTGTTAATAAACATTCGTAAAGTATGTGTTATATGTTATTTACAGACGTGCTATTTTTGTGATAAGAATTGTAAATATCAAGCATATTGTAGAAGTGTAACTGTTTGTTACTTGATGATTCTAACACACTTATAAATATTTCGTCATATTGCACCAATAATCTAAACATTTCCCCAAAGATGACATGCTATAACAGAAATGCTATAAAACAATTTCCTGTCTGTCGCCCACTTATCTTATGCGTCATTCTTTTTAAAATCATTCCACTGTAGCTCAAAACCTTTCACAACTTGCGATTTTAATCATCTGAATCAATTCCGTCTCTGATTTCCTATATTGATAATATCAGCAATATATATTCAGACGGTGTAAATGGAATCCTGTTTTATAAAAGCATTTTTCGTTTTCACGTAATTAATGTCGTAAAAACGACAGGAACATGAATTGTTTATATCCGCAATTGTGGTTCGTAACGACTCCATTTACGCATATGTTAATTCAAATATTTCATACATATTATCAATAGTTTTTCCTCTATCTGTACGCATTTCTTTATTGGACAAGTCTGAGCTTAAAATGTAAAACGGTGTTGATGCATAAAGTCGTTATTTTTTTAATTGCCGCAATTTTTTTTTAAAGCATAATTAATCGTCTTGTAGTCTTAAACATGCACAAAATAAAAGCCCTTTAAATGTCGTGCCTTCGTGATATAGTGCGATATATTTTACTAATTTCTTCCGCATTACTTTCATTTTTTATTCATCAAACTATGACATGTAGATTGTAAACATTCAAAGGTATTCTGGAATTTATTCATTGGTAACATTTCTAGATAATTACATAGAAAATTATTTAAACCTATTTTCATCGTTTATTGTTTATTGTGTCAGTTATAATACTCATCAAAATGTAATGTTATTTCCAAATTAATTTAATAAATTACAATTGCCAAAACATCAAACACTTAATTTTATTCTTGATGTAACAATATTTTTGCAATGCTGATTCATATGAATGAAAGAAAACAAAAGCAGTTACAAATATCTGGAAAAGTGATCGCTCGGAAGCATTTAAATCGGTAAAATTACATGAAAATTGCAGGTTTGATTGAGTCTGTACATGAGGCATAAAAAGAAGTGCAACATCCCTCACACCCTAGCACCGGCTTGAGCAGTGTTCAATGATGATCACTTAAAAGTGCTGGAATCAATGATCCCAAAGGAACAGAACGATATAACAAGAAAAAGATCACAACAAGCGTATTAAGTATATATTATGTTTATATGATTGATTGTATTATGTTATAGCATAGTTTTATGAATACATTCCGTTATCATTTTATGTGGTCATAGTGAAATTTGCTGTCTACTATTTCTTTTCATTTCACCATATGAAACATACACAAATACTTAAATAAGTTTAAGTATAGAATTAAATCAAATTGTTTTTCTTACAAAACATAACCTACATTGAAAGAATTGATATTACAATGAATTAACATGTTAAGGTATCCAAATTTATAATAGTTGATTTATTTTTATCTGAAAAGTATCATTATTTAATTTTTTGATGTAGATATAATTGTAAACATTAAATGGACTGTTCGCAATCGCTTAAACTTGTATAAGCTGTCGTCTTTTTAGCTCAACTGAGCTATGTCAGGGTGAGCTTTTAGGATCGTTGAATGTCCGTCGTCTGTTGTCCGTCGTCCGTCTACGCTTATTCGATAACACTCTAGCGGTCTAATTTGTACCTCAATCATCATCAAACTCTGTCAGGATGCTTATCTAATTGATAGTTCGGATGAGTTGAAGATGGGTCATCTCGGATGAAAAACTAGGTCACCGGAGCTAAAAATAGAAAAACCTTGTTAACGCTCTAGCGGTCACATTTTTGCCTCAATATTCATCAACCTTTGTCAGGATGCTTGTCTAGGTAAAAGCTCGGACGAGTTCGAACATGGGTCATAGCGGATGAAAAACTAGGTCACAGGAGCTAAAAATTGAAAAAACCTTGTAAACACTCTAGTGGTGTCATTTTTAACTCAATGTCATCAAACTTGGTCAGGATGTTTGTCTAGGTAATTGCTCAAATAAGTTCGAATATGGGTCATCTCGAACGAAAAATAAGGTCACAGGAGCTAAAAATAGAAAAACATTGTTAACACTCTTGTGGTCACATTTTTGACTCAATCGTCATTAAACTTGGTCAAAATGCTTGTCTAGGAATAGTTCCAACATTGGTTATCTCGGATGAAAAACTAAGTCACAGGAGCTAAAAATAGAAAAGTCTTGTTAACGCTCTAGTGGCTACTGTTTTAATCCAAATATCTTGTAATTTGGTCTAAAAGTTTGTTCTGATGATTTCTAGGTCAAGATGAAATATGGGTCACCTGGGGTTAAAAACTAGGTCACACTGCCCAAATATGGAAAAACCTTGTTATTTATTTAGTGGTCACATTTTTTACTCAATTATCATCAAACTTAGTCAGAATGCTTGTCTAGGTCATTGCTCGGATGATTTTGAACATGGGTCATCTCGAATGAAAAACTAGGTCACCGGAGCTAAAAATAGAAAAATCTTGTTAACACTCAAGTGGCTACAGTTTTGATCCAAATATCCTGTTAATTGGTCTGAAAGTTTGTTTTGATGATTTCTAAGTCAAGTTTGAACATGGATTATCTCGGATGAAAAACTAGGTCACAACGCCCAAATATGGAAAAAAAACCTTGTTAACACTCTAGTGGTCACATGTTTTACTCAATTATCATCAATCTTGGTCAGAATGTTTGTCTAGGTAATTGCTCGGATGAGTTTGAACATGGGTCATCTCGCATGAAAAACTAGGTCACCGGAGCTAAAAATAGAAAAATCTTGTTAACACTCTAGTGGCTACTGTTTTGATCCAAGTATCCTGGAAATCGGTCTAAAAGATTGCTTTTATGATTTCTAGGTTAAGTTCGAATATGGGACTTGGGTAAAAATCAAGGTCACACTGCTCAAATATGGATTATCCTTGTTAACGTTCTAGTTGTCACATTTTTGACTCAACTGTCATGAAACTTGGTCAGAATGCTTGTCTAGGTAATTGTTCGGATGAGTTCCATGGGTCAGGTGAGCGATCTAGGGCCATCATGGCCCTTTTGTTATCTTGTAGGAATTTTAAGTATCACAACTTCTTAATTTTGTCTTCTGAGATTGAAACTAGAGTTTTCTCTAAAATCTAATTTCTTTCAGAGATCAGCTTGGGAAACTTTGAAAAGAAATAACATGCAAAAGATAAATATGAAATATACTCAGAAATAAATTGAACATTAATTTTTGTGCTATTCTTTAGCAATCGTACGTGAAAAAGCGTTGGCTTTTTAATTTTGAACATTTTTTCACATTAAGTATAATTATTCTGAAAAAAATAAACGAAGTGAGCCAATGATCTTAACTTTTGCACATACGTTATTGGTCTAGACCTTCATTAAATGGAACCATAATCTCGAAAAATTATTTCCAGTCTTGTTGATGAGAGTCTCTTAAATTGTGAATATGAAACAGATAAACGGGAACTCTTCTGGTTAATAAACTAAATATATGCGGGTATTTAAATAATGTAGATTTACTAAATGACGTTTTAAAACTTGCAATAATTGTTCGTCATGAAACTTTGTAATGTTGACATTTGTCAATATGCTATAACTCTGTAATGTCATTATCGTATCGTGGCAACTCGTAGAAATAAAACGTAATGCTTCAGATTGATTTGAATGAACAAAATCAATATAAAATGTGCAGCTGTTAATGGTTTTTAACACACTCCAGTCTTCAGACGACAGCTTTACGTTTTATATTGATTTTGTTCATTCCATTACTTGAACCTTTGCTTTTTATGAGAAACAAGAATGACTGTGCATTTGGATCAACTGCTCTTTTATACCTTTGGTTAATAAAAACACTGAAAACGGATAAAATAACAACGTTTTAACGGCATAATGTTGACTGAATAGCTGTTCAGAATCATTGAACATATTAATTTAATATTTTTAGAAGACATTTCATTGGTTGGATGTTCTGTTAGTTTGTATGATTCATAACTAAGACATCTAAACGATAGAGTAACAACACAAAATTTATTCCGGTAATTTTTTAAGAGCACGTTTTCTTTTAAAAACTATTAACAGAGTATACATACATGTATCAAAATGCTCACCTTTTCTGATAACTGATTATTGATTGTAAATTCTTTTCCAGTTCTTTCAATGATTTCATTCAATAAGGCTTATTTTCAAATCACTAAGCATGATTATCCGAAATCAATAGTAACTTCTTCCATTTTACAAATCTATCTGAACAATATTTCAGTCTGTAATGTTTTCCTTGAAATGAATAAGAGATGTAATTTACGAGTTGAATAAACCATTTGGGTTTTGGAATTGAAGTTGTCTGAATGTAACGTTAAAACATATTGCGTTCTGATCTAGCACACAAATTAAATACGCGAGTACATGTATCCGTCAATACCATTAATGCCTTTCATAATCTCATATCAGCGAATGTTTCTTGATATAATTATAACAACAGCCGTATCTCTATTAAAAGAAAACTTGAATCGAAAAAACAATTACACAATAGGCTCCTAATCATAAATAACATAAATTTCTAACATTAACTTGAATATAAACAATATATTTACATATCATATAATATTATATAAATGACTAACACCATTATTCAAAACTAGTATATGTACAAATTTGAAATCCAAGACATTTTAATTATTGTCAAAACATGACAAGTTCTAACAATAATATTAAATATAAAGTTAATAATGGAACAATTATCAGTAAGGTAAATTGATCAAAGTTTGATTCTTATTCATACAAGAACAAACCAGCCTATTTTTTTGCTAATAAACTCATTCAAGCAGATCTATTTCAAGCCATGCGCAATTAACTTTGCATGATTTGAAATACACCATCCTTTTGATTTTGGTGCGCTTCTTTAGCTTTAGGCTAGTTTACCACAATAATAAGATTAAGCAGATTCACATCTAAGCTGGTGCAACCATTTCCTGTTTGCTTGCTCGTCGAATTTCATAATATACGCAACGATTAGTAATATCTCTGATTTACCATATTGTCAATTATTGTTATTATATTTTACTTAAGAGCAGTTTAAAACGACAACAAATAACAAGTAGGGTGTCACATATAAATACAGGTAATTAATGTAAACCTTTTTTTTAAAAAAACATCATTGTCACCAATATAAATTGTTTGATTATTTCTACATTATTAACGATAATTATTATTTCTTACGTATTGGAAAAATAATACAATGTTATTATTATCATTTTTTCACTACGTAAGAAATAATAATAAAGGAATATATTTCTATCAAATGTAGTCGTATACATTCATAATTATTTGAGATAAATTCATTTTCATTCTCCTATAAATCACACATAACAGCTGTCATATATCAAGCTTTAATGCTTCCCACATGTTTTGTTTTCTTTCCGCCTTGTACCTGGTTTTTCTGCTGACAAAACGATTTCATTCTTTTCGTCTGAGATTCACGATCATGCTATTATATACTGTTGATTAAGTATACTCCTTATTAACAATGATAACTTAAAAATAATGATACTTTTAATGATAATAATTTATCGTTGCTTTATTCATTTATCTAACACATTTGAATTATATGTGAATGAATTCTCCCGCCGTTGATGAATTACATAGGAAGAAAATGTCGTGCGAAGATATCTGCGAATAATAAATAATAAACGGTTTGTTTTTAGAGGTAAAAGTGTGTTAAAATTCGTTTTCAATTGTCTTTTCTTTCCATAAACATGTACATGTAAGTACTTGGTAATAGTTGACATATATTGTCTCATCTAACCATAGTATTAACATGCTACGTTTGCACATCGCACATCAGTATGCAAGCTTTGACATTTTTCTGTCATTACAAACATAACAAATAAAAACACCATATCACCCAATATTTCTTTTATATTAAAGCATTAGATAGCTCAATAATCCTGAAGGCCTTTTAAGGTTGTTTTGTTTTTGTTTAATATCAAATGTGTATTTGATATATTGATACAAACATCTGGTATGAAAATGATCCCTCGGAACATTAAAAACAGCAAAATTACATGAAAATTGCAGGCTCCCAGGTTTACACAACATTTGTGACTAAACCGAGTCGCAAAACAATTATTAAATCATACCCAAAAAACATTTTTACCCAGAATATCCATTAATGAAATCAATATGATGTAGACGTTATTGAAGCTAGTTTTACAACAAGATGGTCAAGTTCTCCAATAGTTCTAGAAATCTGTTGAATTCCCTTTGGACTTTTTTATCATTGAGATCCTATAAACATTAAATTTCTTACGGCGAAGTTCTCTTTAAAGTGCCTGATTTGTGTTCTTTAAATTATTTCTCCAGGGTAAGATATCTTACATCATTGTTTTATATATCATTCATAATATGGTTGTTTATTTAACACTGTCTAACTGTTCATTATCATAGATACATTTAATCTTATCGGTAAAATTTTCATTTCTAATATAAAAGCATTTAAGGTGAGTAGATAAGGATTTTGTAATGAAACAATACTTTCCAATATTACTTGTTACATTCTTAATTATTTGTATTAAATTTTATTTTCACCATATAGATTATTACCATTTAACTTTTCTAATATAAATCATTATTGGGTGCAATTTTATCAATTTAGCTTTGTTTTCCGTTTTCATTTCCAAAGTCTAGAAAGTTCATATCAAGTTAGTATATATCGTACCCCATATAGCCTCGATTCCATATTCAGAATGAAAAAAATGTGATATAAATACATATCATAGTTCTGCGATCTTGTCTCGATTTCATTTTTCAAAGTCAAAATCTAATATCAAATCCCTTTTGTACTTGAAGTAACAACGTTCTAACAAAATGTAAAAAAGTGGTGTGAAGTAAAGAAGGTCATTATATAGCTGCAAATCCCGTATCAGGTTAATCTAATAATAAACACCTCATAATAATAGTCATTTTGTTAAAGTGAATATCAGGAATATCATACTTAGAAGTCAAAATATCCTTTAGAAATGATTGATCACATTTGTAGTAAAAAGATTGAGTTTGATTTCTAATAACAGCTTGTTTCCGATATAAGGGTTATAATTGGTACGTTTTAATGCAATTTACTCAATCATTCAATCATCACCCTAGCATCAAAGACATTGAACCTACGCACTTCCGAAACTACTATTCCTGAGCTTTTTCCCGACCTTGGAAACGTGGAAAATAGAAATAATACTTTCAAACCTTAGGATATTGATATGAAATTGCACGTGCTTGTTTCGGCTTAATAAGCACATTGACATATAAAATTGTCATAGCGTGCCGAACAATATAATCATTAAGCTGAAATAGTTACTAAGTGGTTGTTGTTTTTTCAAATGCAAGTTATTTTTTTAGCAGTCAGGGTTTCGGATGGAACTGAGACAAAACGTTCTGCAAGTAAATTTACTTGAAAAACTCTATCACAAACCTGTGCAATATTGACAGGAAAAAAACGTTTCAAGGTTTTACAGAACGAAGTATTCCTCTCCTCATAACAGATGAGAATGTATATGTCCAATGTGTCCGATTTGAAATTTGAGAAGAACTACTTGATGATGGATTAGAAAAATAAAAAGCGTGTCGTTATGTCGTTATAATGATTGCTGTCTTAAAGTTCATGAACATGTATACAATGTATACAATGTTCATGGTAGTTTCGGGTGTTCTTTAACAATAAGCAAGCTGTATCGCTCAATACAATATTTGACAAGTTAAATTGTAAAGTGATAACAGTTGTAAGCTGAAACAACTTCAGCCACCAGGCCATATAACCTTAAAAAGTTGAAATAGTGACAATTATATCATATTTTTAAGTAGCCGTATATCTATTATTATTATTACACATTGACAATTTACGTTAAAAGCGTGAAGTTTTATAATAGAAATAAACTTACTCAGGGACACATTTACTCCCTTAATTAAATATTTATTGATTTAAATTGCTAATGAGTCTGCTAACCTTGGTCGATGTCCTCTTTTTGAGAGAGATTATATTCATTTTAAATCATTCAATAAAGTTAAATTTCATTTTTATCTATAATCAATAACTATAGGTACGACAGGCGCTTTTATGATCGGAAATCAATCTCAGCAGAGCTTTAGTTAACATAGATAAATATTGCATAAAAAGAAATACGATTTGAAGCAGTAGCGACCGAAAAAAAATAACATGACGTAAGTAAACTCAATAAAACAGAGCCTGAAAACATTTTTAACTTTGCCGTTTTTAAGGCAAAAAAGGGAAAGTCTTCGTCAAATCACGATTACAGCTAGGTTTGCAGTTTCTACAAGGTGAAATATATTTTTAGATACATATATGTGGACATTCGGCACAAACTGAATTTATAACGAGTTCAGTGAAACATGCCAACGAAGTTTTATTTCACCCTGCAAATCTCGTAAATTCTAACTCACTTTAATATTAAAGAGATACCATTAGGTTTTTTTTATTATTTCTTTAATAAAACTCAAATTTATACAACTCTTAAGCGCAAGGAATTGGTACTTTGATTTTCCGCTACCATTAAACTTAAACTTTCAATTTTGCCATGTTAGGCAGCCTTCGAAATAAATTATTTTTTATTCTTAATTTATGTCAGTTTGTGCAGTGTGGCGGCTGCAAAATTATCTCTTAGCATTGACTATAAGGCTTTATTTATTCGATCAAAATGATTTTATTTTCTGTGTATGTATGTAATAAGAAAATTGATAAATAAAAAAAAACATGTCGGAATAAATGACTCTTTATTTAGTTGATAAAGATCGAAGATCTTCAAATTAAGTTTCTGTAACATCTTTATTTACTGGGGTTTTTCTTCATCACTATGGAAATAAATGATATTTACAGAAATAAATTCAGAGACATTTGCATCAACATTTGATGTTTGATCACTAGTAATTATAATTAACAGTGAACGAACAATAGGATATCAAACATATTTCTTTTCTAAAAACAGATGGAATTTGATTGAAACACGGGAGGGGATTTACAAGAAGCTTAAAAGAGCAATACATCAAAAGATGATTTACATATTAATGGCAACAACAATATGTGATGATCAAAGGCCAGCATATTTTAAAGCCTGTTTTGTGTTTGTTTAAATACTTTGTTTTAATACCAAATTATGCTCGTAAGATTATCAAATGACTAAACTAGAATATTCCACTAAGCAGAAATTATCTTTTTTATGAAAATTTTTTCAGTTGACAAATATGCGACCGTTTCCTTAGTTTTAAAGAAATGCAAATTATATTTGCAGTGAAATTAAAGATATTTGCTAAAGCGTGTTTTTGCTTTGAGAAAATAAAAATAAAGGTGTTTCAACTTACTTGTCCAAAACATGCTCATGGTTAGCTTTTGTGATAACCTTTGTACTTAGTCCGTCGCCGTCGCTGTGCTTTGTCAAAAATTTTCTTTAATATCTTCTCTCAAGCCAATGAATGGACATTAAATAAATAAGGGGTGATTCTTTGGGTAGTAATCAAAGTTGATTGACTGATTCCAGACGATTGCATAAGCAGGTCAGAGGACCAAAAATGGGTTACAAAATGTCAATATCTGATCCTTTTCTTGGTCATATGTACCATGGGTTTACCTTTAAAGTTAGTAAAGTTATCTATTTATAATCTGAAGTGCTAAAGCTTGGATATTTGGCATCAATTAGTTGATCATATTCAAGATTGTTCAGATTATTGGCTATCCCTACCCCTTATATGTACATATTATTACCTTTAAAAATGTACTAAACCCTTTAAAATGTTTTTCTAAGACAGGACCTGACCTTAGATATTTGTCATGAAGCATCGTTTAGTTGACCTCCACCAAGATTATTCAAATAACTGTTCTGACATGTTTTTTTCTTTTTTGTATATTGTTATAAAGCTTCCTCTTTAAGATTTTTATGACTATAACAAACAGAACCGCTAGAATTTAACTGCGGCATTTAAAATATTTAAAGGAGTCAATATTATGTTCCATCAGCCTGTCTTTTATCTGTAACATAATCTGGTCTATTGTCCGAATTATGATTTTTTTATCAGATTATACACCATGGAAATTGAATAACATGGATAGTGCCCACGTATAAAGTCTTTAACAAAACCGTATGATTCTTTGCATGAACAGTTATTTGCTAAATAAAACAACAATAGAAATAAAAAAGAGAAAAACAGAATCCCTAAAGAGAGCACAACACGGCAAAATTGACAATGTTGCAGGCTCAATTTGATCGAGCCTGTTCATGGCTCGACCGAGATTGAATTTCATCTGATTTACTGATAATTAAATATAAAAATAATTACATCTCATAGGAATATTAACAAAACGTTTTATATTATGTGTTTATTAACCAATGTTGCACAAATGAAGGTGTATTATATTATATAATACGCGGTTTGACGTTCTTACATTGTCCCCGAGGAGTGTCTCGTTGCAAGTCTTAAACTAACAGTGATGTATGCAAGCTGTAAAATGTCCGTTTGTATTGCATCTCATTCGATTTTAACTCTTTCTTTTATAATCATTGCTTCATCGCACTTGTTAAATGTTTTAGGAATACTGCTCTAATTGGTGCTTGAAGTGGAAAGAGGTATTTCTGATTTATTCACATATTTATATCTCATGAGCACGCTTAAAATCATACGTATTAGGCAACACCTATCAAATACCGGTAAATAGTTTTATTCAAATTTGTAACATGACTCGAAATATCGATATTCATTGTATGAATAAAAATTTGTTTTCAGTTAAATAAATTACATTTTAAATTATCTTGAACGAAATATAATTTTGCCGTCTGAACATTTGTTGTTGTATCGCGAATGAGATATAGAATCGATTCAGATGTTAAACAATCACCCTAAGTCTTGTCTTGAAATAAGAATAGTTACAAGGAAATAGTTTTGCCTTTTGGTCAAAATTGTAACTACAGTTCCACCAGTTATTGA